>NW_023495723.1:727500-936269 GCF_904425465.1 Colossoma macropomum
AGAAGAGAAAAAGAGAAGAGAAGATGGGAGAGGAGAGGAGAAATGAGGAGGAGAGGAGAAGAGGAGACAAGAAATGAGGAGAAAGGAAAAGAACTCATGAGAGAACAGAAAAAGACTAGAGTGCAGAAGAGTAGAGAAGACAGGAGAGGAGAAAATAGAAAAGGAGAAGAGAAGAGATTAGATAAGAAAGGAGGAAAATGGGAGAGAAAAGAAGTAAAATGAGAAAAGAGAAATTAAAGAGGAGAAATAAAGAGATGAGAGGAGAGAACAACAAACAAAAAGAAGAAAAGAGAAGAAACAGGACATTCACAGAAGAGAGGAGGACATGAAAAAGGAAGAGATGAAACTAGAGGAGAAATTAAAGGGGAGAACAAAGGGAGATAAGAAAAGAAAGGAGAACAAACAAGAGAAAAGAGGAAGGGAAGAGTGGGAAAGATGGACACAAGAAAAAAGAAAGGAAGAAGAGTTGAGAAAAGAAGAGAAGAAGAGAGACGGAAAGAGAAGAGAAGAGAAGAGAAGAGAAGAGAAGAGAAGAGAAAAAAGCCAGTGAGAGTGAATCTGTGTTGTATTGCACTGTGAGTTACTCTAAGCTCTATAACTCACTCAGCGGTCAGCAGCAGTGAGGGGTCAGTACAATAGGATCCACACGGCCTTAAAGATCAAACACAGCACCACTAATACAGCTCGCATACAATGGACCTCACATCACACCACTCATCCCCCCTCTCTCTCTTTCTCTCTCTCTCTCTTTCAGTCTGAGCTCCAGGCTCTAAAGAGTTAAGCGCTGCTTTAAAACCACCTTTTTGTTTTCGTCCACTCGCGAGTGATTTAGCTGCTGATTTGAGAGGTGAACAGACTGAAGAAAGAAAGACAAGAGACTGAAACTTAACCTCTTATTCTCCAGGGTATATTTTGGTTTGTCCATCTGAATGTACATGACCAAATCGTAAGGCAAATTATTCAGTAACTGCATGAAATAAATGTACATTTTTATTTTATTTATTTATTTATTTTTTTGGTAAAAGTTCCCTCAAATTAACAGAACGTGTTTTATGATCACACATATTGCTTTACGCTTACAATTTACTGCTGAAAGCCAAAAATCTTAGACGCTCTTTGTGTTATTTTATAAATATAATTTTTACAGAGCAGATCACTGAAGAGACACATCTGTTTATAGTTTATAGCCCAGATTTGTGGAAAAATGGGTCGACTTTCAGTAGACAGCGTTCAGCTTCTTTTATTATAAGCGTTTAAAATTACATTACCCATCTATTTGACTGGAAAAAGACAGTTACAGCTCTCATACGACCCCCACCTTTTGAATGTAGCTCATGAAATATGAAAGTTATGCAGAATATGACGAAGTGCGTTTTGGACACACCGGTGGTTCCAAGGAGCATAAGAGGCTACACAACAGCTAACAGAGAACAGAAGAACGAATCATCTCTCCAGTGTATATGACTGTTATGATCTCCAAGATGGTCAGTTTTCAGAAGAAAAAAACTGTTCTGAACTTAATTTAAATTCATTAATTTGAATGTTTCTATTGGTGCAGTTTTCATGAAGTGTCCTCACAGCTGACCTGACAGGCTTTGAACTTGCCGGTCATCATATGTTCCACTGAACTTTGGATGTTTTTGACATTCAAAAAGTTACATAATTACCTAACAATGAACAGGACAGACATAGTAAAAGCTGAACCCACCGGCTAACGTCAGATCACAAAATCTGAACATACAGGAGATTTTTTTTCTCTCTTAGATCACCTTCACTACACACTCAGTACACCCTTCTGTAGCATCTCTGTGCTAGATATTAGAATTAAAACACAACTCTGTTCAAATCCCTGCCAGTCAGTAAGAAGTGTAGATTATTAAGACTATTAACCGATTCAACAATGATTACCTCAAAAATTTATGTTGGCAGGTCTACTTAAGTCTAGTGCATACATCTAAAATCTCTCATTATAAAATTGCTGTAAGAATATTATAAGATAATCCAACTCTTTCTAGATTTCTCATGCATTTCAAGTCATTGTACCTGGAGAAAAGTGTCTTATTCTCTCTGCAGCTCATTTCGCAATGAACCAAATGACTAAAAATGTCTAAAAACATCTAGAAATATGTTGAATAATCTTACAATATTCTATGAAAATCTCATGATGAGAATATCAGATATATTGACAACATTTTAGATGATTTCACTGGTCAGGAATTCATATTTTGCAGTTAAAAGAGGTTAAACGTTGGCGGCTGAGCTACAGGGAGCCACGCCTACTGATGAAGTGAGTGCAGGTGTGTATTAAAGACAGAGAGAGAGAGAGCGAGAGAGAGAGAGAGCAAGAGAAAGAGAGGGAGAGAGAGAGAGCTCTTTTCTCTGCTATCTTACACCTGTTCAATGGTCCAGCTCCCTCCCCCACCCTCTGTCCACTCCCCGGCCTTCAAACTGCCTCTGACCTGCAGGCCTCACTGACCAAACTCACACACAATAGAGCCCAGACAACGTCCACAAAAACATCTGGAAAAATACAAATCAGGGAAACATAAAAAATATGGGAAAATCTGGTTTAAGAGTTTAAAATTCAAAAAGAGGCTTTAAAACAATAAAACTTTTTAACCCCTTAAACTCTGTCTGTAACTTCAGTATCTCAGCCTCACAACTACAGAACAGGTCAGGTTCATAGTACTGAATCATTTTAAGTAGTTCTTAAGTAGAATGTCATTTTAAGTAGTTAGTAAACTGAATGAATTGTAGTAGTTGTAGAAACATTAATAACGGTTCCAGAATAGTTTTAAGTTGTACTAAAATATTCATAGGTGTTACTAAGTAATTTAGAGTAGCTACTAACTACTTTTTAGTAGTTACCGAACAGTTTCTAGTAGCGAATAATTTATACATTTATTATTAATTTATTATTCAATGTTGTTAGGTAGTTACAGTAAAATTTTAAGTAGTTACTAAGTAATTAACAGTCTTTTCAGAAAAAATACAAGTAACTGAATTATTTTAAGTTGTTACTGAGTAATTTAAAGTATTTAGTATATAATTGAAATTTGTTAATAAATAAACGTACTGAATTATTTCTGGCAGTTACTGAATAACTTAAAATATTTACTATATAATTTTAACTAGTTAATGAATAAATTGAAGTAGCACTGAATCTTTTCTAGTAGTTACTGAGTAATTTAAAGTATTTAGTAAATAATTTATACTAGTTAATGAATGAACTTAAGTAGTGCTGAATCATTTCTAGTAGTTATCAAGTAATTTAAAGAATTTAGTTAATATTTTTTATTAGCTAATGAATACATTTAAGTAGTGCTGAATCGTTTCTAGTAGTTACTGAGTAATTTAAAGTAGTTACTTGTTAGATACTGGACAATTAGTAGTTAAAAATTAATTAACTAAGATTCATTACAAAATAATAAGCTAATTATTTTTAACCCCAGTTCCATAACGCATATTTAATGGTGTTAAAAATAACACATTGAGTCTTAATGTTAGTTTTAGCACAAAATATGTTAAAACAGATTAAATTATGACATAAAATGTGTTACAGAAACAGCAGCAGAAAGTGTTTGAGGGTTTGCCTCCAGTAGAGCCCCCAGAGGAACTTTGTTACGCTCTGCATCCCAGAAACTCCTTAAAAAGTTGATGTTTGAAGGCCTGCAGGGGCGAAACGAAGGTTACAGCACGAAAACATCACAAAATACTGTTCGGTTCCTTCAGCACTTGTTCTTACTTCCTCCTCCTCCTCTTCTTTTTCTTGTCCTTCTCCATGGGCCTTCTCTCGCTCCTCTTCGTTCTTTGGGTTGGGTCACTTTTGCGTCCACTCTCGGGCCGAGTTCGAGCTCAACTGACGCTTTCTCCTTCTGTCCCCCCAGTTTCGTATCCCCTCTTTTCACTTGTTCCCTCCACCCCTCCCCTCCTCTCCCCCTCTCTCTCTCTCTCTGTCTCTTGCTCTCTCTCTCTCACCCTTATTTCATGCAGCACTGGGGTTTCCTAAGAGACTGGACCTCAATGGAGAAAATCTCCTGCACCACAATGAGAGAGAGAGAGAGAGAGAGAGGGAGATAGGCTGAGGGAGAGAGAGAGAGAGAGAGAGAGGGAGAGCTAGGGAAGGAGGGGGTAGAGAAGGAAAGCGAGGGATGCAGATGTAGGATAGAGGGATTGAGAAGCTCAGTGACGGGCTGAGTGGCAGTGTTTGAGTGATTAGCGCTCAGTGGTCCCGTTTTCACAGAGAAACACACACAACACAAATACACACACACTCTACACACACAGTCACACATTGTCATCAGACGCTATCATCACAGAAACGGTGACTGTGTTTTTGCAAGCAATTGTGTGCAAAACTCTTAAAAATGCTAATCCTTATTCAAGTAAAATAAGGTAACATTAGCAGGCAGTGAGCACAAGAGCTGTGAAAACTCTTGAAACATCTAGCAACACCATTAAAGATGGGCGTAAACACATCAAAGCTGTTATAGCTGCTACTTCTAGGGTCTTTTGCTGTGCTGTAGTGATTTTTTGCATAGTAACAGCTGCAGACATTTCTGTAAAGGCTACAAATGAACCCAAATGAATGTGAAAGTGAGCCTTTTAGCCTTTAGTCTATGTATTTCATATGAAGGCAATACGAAGTATAAGTGTAAGTGTAAGAAGCAAGAGTGCACTGAGAAAAAGTGCTGCATTAACCCCTTAAATGGGCTTATTACACACTTCTATAATCTAAGAATAGCTCATCCAGTTTGCAGTGAAGTCCCTGTAATTACTGAATAATAAGCCATAGTATGTAATAAGCCTGGGTTATAAGGGGTTAATATGAATAAACTATACAGTTAGCTGAGAACAGTCTACTCTTATGCTAATTTAGCATGACTAAACTCATCAGAAGAAAACAACACTGCACAATTTGGAATTACACCCCAGTTTTTGGCAAAGTACTACAAAATACAATAAAACTAAGAACCGATACTATATTTGAAAGTGAGTAAAATTAAACTAAAACTCTTAATGGACTCTTAAAACTTATCAAAGTTAAACTGAAGTGAAAGAAAGTAAAAAAAAAAATTAAAATAAAAACTAATAAAAACTGTAACAATCCCGTTTTTTATTTATACTTAAGATTTTTGCTCTTTTAAGGTTTTCTTTTGTTTTAAACATTGGAACCTTATGTGTTCAGAATCCCTTGCAGGTCAGTGATGGAGATGTTTAATGTGTTTAATCACTCGTCCAGAAAAGATGTTACAAATGCTTTAACGTCTTTCAATGGATGTATTTATTTTTCTGTACTTTAACATTGAAATCACTATGCAAACATGTGGGTGGTCCTGACCAAATGAACATATTTTGTGGATTTTAGAAGTGGAAATAAGTAAACACAACCTATAACATTTTCCACCAATGACAACACACAGTAATACTTAGATGAAACAATCATGTTTTTTTCATGTGGAAGTTTGTTAGAAACACCCTACTAAGTTAGTACGGTAACACCACCTGGGCAGATATCACAGCTTCCAGCGCTTTCTGTAGCCGGCTAACAGTCTTTATATTCCCGTTTTGGGAATTTTCACCCACTTTTGCGTTCAGAATGTTTCTAGTTCTGTGATATTCTTAGGACATCTTGCATGTTTAAGCATGTTTAAGGTCTACCCACATATTTTGTTGAAGTCAGGAGACTGTGAGGGTTGTATGTTTTGGAGGGTTGTCCGGTTGTACAAACCAGCTTCTTTTTAGCTTGATCTTGATTGATTGTGTCATATTTTATTCCAGAATTTGCTGATATTTAGTGGAATCTCTTCTTCAATGTACTTTTATAATTAATGTGTCAGACGTTTATAAGTGTATATTTATTTACTTATTTACTCACTTACTTACTTAAATACTCACTAACGATGACGGGCTTCCAGGGTATGTTACAGAAAATGTGTGGGAATGCAATCTGAATTTTTCTGCACTGAATTGGTGATTCAGATCTGAACATGTAAACAACAGGAAAAAATCAATTAATGCTGCACAATCAGTTGATAAAAACTAAGAACAGTGCTGGTGCTTTAAGAGGCTGGAGTTCAGTGGTTGGCCTGAGCTGTAGCTGTACACACACACACACACACACACACACACACAGTAGAGAGAGAGTTCAGGCCTCAGACTAAACAGAGAGAGTGTTTGTGTTACAGCGTGTGTGTGTTTACATGTTTATTCACTGTAAGGGTCAGAGGTCAGAGTGGTTCTCTGTGGAGAGGAAGTGTCTCTACTTCACCCTCCTCACAGCCGTAAACTCTGAGTGTCTGCAATAAAGAAACAATCAGCTCTGTTTGTTCTGCTTTTCAGTCACACCGACATTCTGTTTCACTTCAATAGGAACAGGTTTATGATCTGTAATCAATAGTTTTTTGTGTTTTTAATGTTATTTTAAAAATATTATGTGTGCAAAATTACATGCAAGTCAATTAGGGATGTGCCCATTGATATAAACGAACACAACAGATCTGAAAATTATTATTTTTGGAAGAGATCTTTTCTTTTTCTATACTTAAGACATGATCTGCTCAAAATCTCCAGATGTTGAATTTGATATAGACAAAGTAGACAGAACTTTTCAATGCTTGGGATATATTTATTTAAATTTGAAAAACATTGGTCCTCGTTTATCAATATCCTCCAAAATTTGTTCTTAAATGTGTTCTTGAGAAACTGTTCACACCTTTGTGATCTTGAGTGTGTGTAGATTCTGTTCTTACCTAAGAACAAATCACCAAATAAGAGAACATTGGTGAATGACAGTCTTCATCAAAACTGCGTAAGTGGGTTTTAAGAAGAAATTACTTCTTAACATTGGTTGGTGAATGAGGCCCAATACCTGCTCAAAATTCTCAGCAAGGTAATTACAGATTAAATTTTGACAGTATCCAACACAACTGGGATAAAAACACATGTTTTTATGCATTTCTTTCTATAATTAATGTTTTATCTGTTCTGAATCTCCTGATATAGATTTTGATCTAGACAATATATAAAAAGCATATCACTGCTGTTGGAACAAAAATTTTTGCCGTTTTTCAGTTTTTGACATAAGTTGAAAATGCCTGTTTGCCTTTATGTTGTAAGTAAATTTCATGATGAATGGGCCAATAGAAACGGCTCAAAATGACTTGGAAAGACGTCTGGTTCCATTGACTTACACTGAAAGTAAAGTATATTTTTCCTTCTCCTGTAAAGTTAGCATTTTGGAGATGCGAGGTTTTGTTCCAACAACAGTGATATTGATGTTTTTATATATGCACTTTTTTCATACTTTATTTATTTATTTATTTATGTAAATATTGAAAACATTTTCTGACCAAAATTCTCTGCAAGGCAGTGACGAATATTGTTGCTGTTGTGGAAAAACCTTTATCTCCATTTTTGTCTTTACCCTTTTGCATAATTTGAAACCTCCAGTTACCCTTTACATTGTATAAGAAATTAATGATAAATGGACAGACATGGTCCAAAATTACTTGGAAAAAAATCTTGTTCCATTAACTTTTATTACATTTTTTCCCTACTATTTTAAAGTTGCTATTTTGGAGCCATTAGCTGATACAGACATGTTTTTGTGTTTAATCCATTTATTTTTCTGTCCTGTATTCTTTATTTTACATTTAAAACAGTGTCTCAGAATTATGAACATGTTCAATTTAGAAATCTATGTACAGCTACAGCACTGTTATGCTGCTGCTGGTGGCTTTTGGTTGCACATGCAGCCCAGTGTGGTTATAACCTGTCTTTGGGGTGTCCAGGTTTATGGTTGTCCAAGTCAAGGTGAATCTGGGAGCGTGATGGTAATGACTTTATCAGGCTGCTCTGGAATGAGCGAGAGTGAGTTAGAGTGAGTGTTACTGAGGGGGGTCCTGGGGGCAGATTGTCCGCGGCTCAGCTGAATGAAGTTATTTCCAGGGCTCTGTCCATCTGTTACCGTGGCAGCAGTGGTCGAGGCGTTGCCATGGTGAGGCCCACACAAAAGGGCGTGGCGTGGGAACGGGTGCAGGGGTCAGGAGTGAGGGTCTAAAGGTTAGGGGTCACAACCAGCTGGACAGCACAAGAGGAGATGAGGGTGAGAAAAGAGGGCGGGGCTTGTGCCAGGCTGGACACCGCTGGACGTTAACATTGAACTGTGTGCTGAGATGAAAGCAGCGCGTATGTGAGCGAGAGGCCCTCTGTCCGGCTCTATGGGGGGCTCCCCGTATTAGCCTCACTGTGGTCACCGCTGCCTAATCGCGCATAGCATTTGACAGGCAATTGACTCCGGTCAATGTCCACGCAAATGCGCCTATTGAACAATTACGAAAAAACTGTGTCTGTGTGCGCCGCCGCTCTGGATGGACAAGTGATACTCGCCCAAGACAATGCTCGGCCATCGGCAAACGTTTCATTTTAGTTCCCATTGAAAAAGAAAATCCTCCCAGGCAGTACAAAAGGCTGAGGACATGCAGACGGTGGTGGCCCAGCTCTCTGTGCTGGAGGATATGGGCCAAACTAAGCCACTTTTTACCCAAATATGGTGAATATATGTTGGCTTTTCATCTCTACAATCAAAAAATAACTTCCAAACATGTAGAGTAACAATAAGATTCACAGATAGAACAAAAGATCATAAGCAAAATTAATCTACTGTCTGAACTCAAGGCTTCCACCAATTTTTAAACATTTTTGCATAACTGTAGTTGTTGGGATGTAAACAGAATGATTCAGAGTGGTTTGGTGTGAAATGGTTCAGATGTCTTTACAGTGGTGGTGATAGGAACCAGGGGTCACCATGACTACAACGCAAATATAGACATTTTATTTACTATCCAAAACCACCAGTGAACCTACAACATGTCTTATGTGCTTTATATGGAATGTTGATGATGGTAAAATAGTGATAAATCTAAAAAAATATATTTTTTGGGTACTATTTTACCTTATAACACTCTGCATGTACCCCTCCCCCATGAACGCACTCTAAAAATACATATTAGTCCAAAATCTGATCTCAAAACTATCACAAAACAGTGTCTCAGACATCAGGCAGTGAATTCATAACCATTTCATGTAGTAACTTTCTGTGAGGGAGCTTTTAGAGGTGGACGTCTGGTTCCTATCACCACCACTGTGAACAATTGACACCAAACTACTCTGGATGACTTTGTTTACATCTTAACCATTTAACTATGCAGAAAAAAAAATAAATGTGTTCCCTTTTAACATTTGGTGCTTGGACCCCAATAAATGTAATAGTTTTCTGAGAGCCAGCTTTAAAGACTCTTCAGACATTCCTATCACCACCACTGTGAACAATTCTGACTGGGTAAGTTTCTCTAGAACAGAGCGTTTCACAACAAACCACTCTGAATGACTCTGTTAACATCTTAACCATTTAATTATGAAAAATTTACAGAAATTTAAATAACCTGTTCCCCTTAAATATTCAGTGCTTGGACCCCTAATAGAAACATACATTCTCTTTAATTAAATAGATAGACGCAAACAAAATACACTTATATATGCATGCTTGGTGTTCACACTGGACACTTTATAGTTTATAGCTTAACCTAACCTAAGAATATTAAATCAACAGTAGTCTGCATCTTAACCTCAACAGTTCATTAAATGATGAATCTAGCAGTCTAGTTGGGTAAACACGGCCATGCTGTGAAGTTCACAGAAGAAACATCTCAGGGACATCAGCAGACACAGTGGAAGTCCCAGCAGGCCGAGCAATAAAAGCAGTGGATCAGTACGATATGGGGTGTCAGTAACAGGATTAAAGGGAACAATGTATTCTTAGCACAGAGACACATTCAACACCTTTTGTGGATCTGCAGGAACAAGACTCAGATCTGGAGCTTCGTGATAAAAGCCCTCCAGCTGACACGTCCAAGCCGCTTATAAGTTTAGTGACAGAATACTAAACGATACTGGAAGTAGGGCCTGATGTGACATCTTAATGTGGTCCTTGTCAGTTTTTTCTCTGTAGGTAACACATTAAGCTCCAACTGTTTCAATAAAAATGAGAGCAAACTACAGCTGTGTCCTAATTCAGGGGCTGCATCCTTCGGAGGCTGCGTTTGAGGGCCGATTGCGTCACAGCGGTGCGACTGGGCTGCCCCATTTTGAAGGCTCCTTCATATGTGGCTGAGAAATGTGTCATTCTTTTCCATGGCTACCCAACATAACCCGAAGTTCACTGCATGCCATTGGAGATTCAAGAACATGGCAGTGTCAGCAGAGGAGCGAACGGCGGCTGAGGAGACACTTTAAATATAAGTATTGGGTTTAAACTGAGTTGAATAGTGAACGATACAAATGTTAAAAAGGCTAATGTGGTCTGAAGCAAAGCTTACGCTAACATTTCATTTTGTTTTAGGGAGCAAAGAGCCGACAGAGAGAAGCATCTCCAGCTCTAATAAATGAAAAAAATAAAAAAAATTAAATTAAATTTCCAGGCTCCATATGTAAAGAACTTTAAAAGAACTTGACAGGAGCGGCGTTTCATGATGCAGCAGTAAGGACGGGAACAGTGGTGCTGTGATGCAAACAGGAAATCCGCCATAGAGCAGACCGTCTCATTTCAGTTCAGCCTTCATGGATCTACACAGCCTTTGAAGGATGCAGCTCCTGAATTGGGACACAGCTCTTCTCCGTCAGGCTTGCACTACACAAGTAGGAATTATCACCACTAATTTTGGGATCAAAGTTACCCATGCCTGCTTAGTCCTCCAGGCCTTAAAGAACGATCTATTGAAAGGTTCTCTAGGGAACAGAAAGTTGTGTTGTTGGTTTGCACCAAGGAACACCTTGGCACCTTTATTTCTGAGGGTGAAAGTGAATGTCCAACCCCTTCAGATACCACAGATACCACTACCAAAAACAAAGCTTCATTAAAGATTCTTGACTTGGTGTAGAACCTTTACATTATGTAATGGTTCTTTAAAAAGGATCTTCACCCTCTAACATGTCATTTATAAAGAAAGGTTCTTTAAAGAAGCATCTATTGAAAGGTTTGTTAGGGAACCAAATGCCTAGCATTGCCATCTTAATCCTAGATCAGAGGCTTGATGGTTTGCTAAATTCAGAGGGTGGTTACTCACAGTGCAGTTGAAGGTACACACTTAAAATGATGGTTCTTCATGGGTTCTTTAGTAAAGAAAATGGTTCTCTATAGAACCATGAACACTCAGAGAACCCTTTCCATGATTAAAAGTTTTTTTGCATCATGAAAACTTTCTTCAGGTTGATGGAGAATGTGCTGTAGATGGTTCTTTGAAAGGTTCTATGGAGCTCCAAAAAGGGTTTTTGCTATTGTTACAATGTCAGGATTGTCACAATAGAAGAACCCCTTTTGGTGCTGAATAGAACGCTTTTCAAAAAGGTGCTATATAGAACCATCTACAGCACATTCTCCATCAATCTGAAGAACCATTTCATTCATCAAGGTACAAACAAATGTTCCCTCAAAGGTACAACAGTGGTTTAAAGGTCTGATTGTGAACCTTAAATAAGTTTCTCCAGGTGAAAAGTTCGTATTTGTACCTTTTCAGAACCGAATGTTTTAAAACAGAACAGTAAAATAAAAGCCTGGAGACGAGACGGGGTGTGTGGAGTCAGTACAGCTTAGAACATATCATTTCAGTGGATTATGGTTCAGTTATGTTCCCTGACTGAAGATACTGAGATGAACCCTTGAGGGGTCCCTCTCAGTGACAAGAGGGGTCCTGCCCCAGTGACAGTTTACTACCTTTTTTTCTGAGAGTGTAGATAGATGCGAGTTCAGCTACAGAACCTAATCTTCTCAGTTATAGTGTTGCAGTGTGGTCTAGTGAGGCCCGGCGCTGGAACCAAATCATGAGGTATCACGTGGTATCTAAAAACCACGGAGGGCGGTGAGGTGGGGTGTGTAAGGTTAAAAAAAATATGATTTTGGCCTAAAACTTTTTTTTCTTTACTCTATTCAAGGTGGAGAGGTACATACAGGACATTGTGAGGCCAAACAAAAAAACAGAAAACTTATTTTTTAGATCTTCCACTATTTTCCCATCCTCAACCTTCCAGAAGACTCGTATTGGTTCACTGGTGGTTCTGGATTGTAAATAAAATGTCTATATTTGTGTTGTAGTCATGGCGACGCCTGGTTCCTATCACCACCACTGTAAAGACATCTGAACCATTTCACACCAAACCACTCTGAATCACTCTGTTTATATTTCAGTTATTAAAGCAATTTAGGTGGAATTCCCCTTTAAATATAGAGCAGGTATCATTAAGAACACTTTCTCTATGATCTTGCTATGATTACTGTGTAGTGAAAACTATTTATCACATACTTTATGCTGAATCTGTCTTTGCTACGATGATTTAGGGAGTTTCTGAAGCAGCTCTCTCACTTCCTCTTGACTGCTGGGGAACTTTTCACTTCACTTCCATCTTCAGCCGCTCCGTGTTGCTTTAACCTCTAACCTGTGAAGGACTGAACAATCGTGACTCTGGCGAAAAGCGGGAAAACGTTTAGGGAGCGAACAGACAAAAGTGAGGAGCACTGAGACGAGCTTGTCTGGCCTCAGGAAAACCCCGGAGGCCCTTAAAGCCATTTTCAGTCTCGCCTTTTACACGAGCGACCGTGTCAGTGTGGACGGGGGGCCCGGTAGGCAGAAGCGCTGAGAGAAAGCAAAAGAGCAGCGCATATGATTAAGCATTGGGTCAAGCTGAAAGAGAAAGAGAAGGACCTTTACCTTGAACTCTGTCCACTCCGTCTCCAGCATGGGGTCAGCGGGTGTGGCCCAGTGTGAGGGGTCTGGGGTAGAAGGAGGAGGGGCTTTTTTAATGTGATCCAAAGACATTACCCATCGTCCCAAACCCACATCTGTCTATCTATCAATCTATCTATATATCTATGTATGTATGTATCTATCTATCTATCTATCTATCTATATATCCATCTATGTATGTATGTATGTATCTATCTACATATTTCACAGAGAACACATTTCTTTTTATTAGCTGAATTTAATATTTTGGAAATGTGCAATACATTTTTCACAGCCCATACTTTATTTTATTTTAATATGTTAGATTATTTATATATATATATATATATACATATATATATATATATATATATATATATATATATATATATACATATATAGTATAAGATTCATGGAGAATGTGCTGTACATGGTTCAATATAGAAGCTTCTTGAATTGATTGATGGAGAATGTACTGTAGAAGGTTCTATACAGCACCATAAAAGGTTCTGGTATTGTTACAATGTCAGTCTTGTTACAATAGAAAATCCCTTTTTGGTGCTACGTAGAACACTTTTCAAAAATGTTCTATATAGAACCATCTACAGCACATTCTCCATCAATCTGAAGAACGTTTTCACCATGCTGAGAACCTTTTATTCATGCAAAGGATTCTTTGAGTGTTTATGGGTCTATAAAGAACCATTTTCTTTAGTGAAGACTCTCGAGGAACCATCATTTTTACATGTGTATGTGATGCTACCTGACGCTGGGTTGCGTGGTGCGTCTGGTGTGTGGTTGTCTGAATGTTAGCTCAGGTATATTTATTAGTCTGCAGGCCCTTCTTCACAGGTAGTGATGAACTATTATGGGATTTCATGTTGCCTTAATAGCAATGCAGGCTACTGTGAGTGATTAGCACTGTGTGCATTACTTGTTAGTGATAGCAACAACAATATATCTCTAAACACTATTTAGAGAAAATGCACACAAACACAGCTGCATATTAAATCCATGTTGCCTCGTCCTACTGTGGGCCTTGGTGGGGGGGTGGTCCCGGGTCGAGGGCGGCTCTGGGGTCACCGGGGGCCGTCTGAGAGGGGTGTTAGGGGCAGACGGCTGTGTTGGATAGATTTGGGAGCAGATGCCCAATACGCAGCTGTCTGTAATGGAATCGAGTGATATTGAATTGGCCGAGCGATTAGCATCGGGACAAAGGCCGCTCTTTCCCGCCTGTGGCTCAGGGGTCATGGGAGGTGGGCTGAACTTGAAGAGGGGAGTCTGAGCGAGAGAGAAAGGGAGGGAGAGAGAGACGGGGGGTCAGCAACAGCCACCCTGGACACCTCGGAAGCGATTATGCCAGATTACAGCCACGATCGGATTGGATGTATTTAAGGAGGCCTGAACAGAACATGTGAACGTGTACAAACTCGATTACTGTGAA
Source organism: Colossoma macropomum (assembly GCF_904425465.1). Taxonomy (NCBI): domain Eukaryota; kingdom Metazoa; phylum Chordata; class Actinopteri; order Characiformes; family Serrasalmidae; genus Colossoma; species Colossoma macropomum. The sequence continues at coordinate 741,724 of NW_023495723.1, forward strand.
TGTGCACCGAAGTTTGGAGCCGCATGTCATATTAAGAGCTGCTGTTGTTTTATTCAGTAATAACGTATCGCTCCTGTCCAAAGAACATCTCCATTTTTGTGAATTTTTATTTTTCTACATCATTTAAACACGACTTTTACATTGCGTACATTGTGTGAACATTTCACGATGAATGGACCAATAGAAATGCTCCAAAATCAGTTGGAATAAAATCTATTTACATTAACTTGAATTGAAAGTTAAAGAATGTTTTGCCCTTTTCTGTAAACTTACCAATTTGGAGAGACATGTTTTCCTTTGGACAGCGTTAATATACAGCGTAGATCGACCTTGATGTTGTACGGCCTCGTCGGTATTTCTGAACCTTCTCCAGCTCCGTTCATCGTTCTGGACACATTTAACTGTTCTACATTTTTAGATGCAAATCATCTCATGGACCTGGCTCATAACTCACTCACTCGCTCATGATTTGTCCACTAGGGGGAGCTACTGGCACACAATAGTGTAAGAAATAAAGGTACTGCGCAGGTACATTGTTCGTTCATCAAGGTCCAAACAGTGTAAATATTCCCTCAAAGGTTCAACAGTGGTTTTAAGGTCTGATTGTGAACCTTAAATAAGTTTTTCCAGGTGAAAAATTCACATTAGTATCTTTTCATAACCGAATGTTTAAAACAGAACAATACAATAAAACCCTGGAGGCGAGACGGGGTGTGTGGAGTCAGTACAGCTTAGAAAATATCATTTCATATAATAATTATGCTATAATGATGTTCCCTGACTAAAAGTACTGAGATGTACCCTGAGGGTGACAAGAGGGGGACTCACCCAGAGATAGTTTAGTACGTTTATTTCTGAGAGTGTGTGCTTTAGCTATATTTGTAAATAAAATGTTTGCATGAACATTATTTACAAAATTTTACAAAGGAGCAATACTTTATTTGGACAGCCCACTGTAGACACCTGTAGATTCACTTAAATACCTATTAATTTCATCTTAATTTTCACTCATCCTAATCGTAATCCTAACCTTAACCTCAATGTTACACCTAAAACTAACCTTTACCATGGTCTTAATTATAATCCTGGTTCAAATCCTAACTCGGACCCTAAAGCTGTTGAGAAGCAGTTCACTAGATAGGATGTTAACAATTTGGGGGTCCAAATTAGGGGGGCACCCAAATAGTCAAACTTACAAATGTATATTCAACCATCCAGCTAACAACTGCCCTGTGGTCAAAACCCGGCCACTGGGTGATACGACCTACACCAGGGTACGAGTATAACAGACGGAAGTGGATAGCAACTAATACTCCGTTCTATGTAATCAAATATTTTTATTTTATTTTCAAATAATAATTAGTGGCTGATTGTTATAATTGCTTTATTAATGGCTAATTTCGAATTCCTCATTCCTTTAGCATTTCATTTACAGGCTAGCAATACAAAGAGAGCATATTTGAAGCCCAACGCAAAGACACATGTTTATTCTGACTAATCTAAATGCCTCACTTTGGCGCTTTCTGGTCTGTTCTGTCATCGCAGCCCTTAATGATGTGTCTATTGTGGAAAGTCATATTGTGATAGTAAGACAATTTATTGTGCAGAAAATGGTTCTGTAAAAAAATGTAAAAAAACTTTTTTTTTAAAGTTTAAAGAGCCTCCACACAAACATTTCCTAGAACTGTACAAGTCAAGAACCATCAAGGAGCCTTTATTTTTTAAAGAGTGCCCTCTAGAAGTAATGACCCCCTTGGTACAGATGACAGACGATACCTTTATACTATACAATGATTTTTGCCTGAACCATATAAATAATAAACATTCTTCTCAAAACACATTTGTTACAATTCATGGTACCTGAAAATCTGAACACTATATAGTTTTTACACTATAGGTCGGTTTCTCTCATTGGGATTAAGCCTAGTCCTGGACTACATTTTCCTGTCGATTGAGAATTTCTATTCCTAAAGCTGTGCAGTCCAGGACTAGGCCTAATCCCTGTCTGGGAAACTGACCGCAAATGTCTCAGAGTTTGTAGACACATGCTTCTCCAGTGTTTCTTCTGAAATGAAGGTGTTAATAGTGAGTTTGTGCTGCAGTAACAGCCTTAACTCTTCTGGGAAGGCTTTACACTAGATGTTGGAACATTGCTGTGAGGATTTGATTGAGCATTAGTGAGGTCCTGATGTTAGTTGGTCAGTTCTGGACACTTCAACTCATGCCGAAGGTATTGGATGGAGCTCCATCACTCCAGAGAACACAGTTCCACTGCTCCACAGCCCAATGCTGGGGGGCTTTAGACCTTTCTAGCCCACGCTTAGCATCGGGCATGGTGACTTTACGCTCATGTGTGGCTGCTCCAGAGTGTCCCATTCTATTGGTCAGTGCTTTTGTATGAGGATACAATCACTGTGTCAGTAATGAGTGACCTTAAAGTGACCGAACTGACTCACTATAAAGACTGTCTGGAAACATCTGGACGTATAGTGTTATAGTTTTGGCTCATCTATGTCTCAAGTGGTCTTCCATGATTTCCTGTTTCATGGATGAAGGATGTTGATCTTTATGAACCGAACCAACGACTTTTAGAAAAATGGCTTTGCACCTGAAAAAATCTTCTATCTAAACAACAGCACTAAACTAAAGGACTTCGAGTCGAGAGTCTTGGCCGTTGTCCAACCACAAACGTAACTGTGTGATGCTCAATTATCATCAGTGGAACTATCATGTTCTGTGGTCAGATGAGGTAAAATGGAGCTGTTGTGGGTCTGTGTTTGGTCCTGGGAATCTTGTTACACTGCATAAAGTATCTTTAAAAGTACAAAGTAAAAGCATCGTAAAATCTAGAATCATATCTTACATTCCTCTTTTATGAGAATCTTATAAGATTATTCAATCTATTTCTGGACATTTGCATGTAACAAGCAGACTAAACTGCAGATGGAATAAGACTTTAAAACAAGTACATGTGTTTAGAGGTGGGTTGAATAATCTCACATTGATCCTATGTTTTTCTTACAACACTCTCATAATGAGAAATATTAGATATTTTGATATTTTGATCGTTTTGACTAGATTTAGTCAATGCATCTAATATTTTAATGATTTTTATTCATCATAAGATCATTTACTTGCTGAGATTTCATTTTTTTGCAGTGTATGAAACAGCATTATTGTAATTACAAATTCTTCATTAGTTTTTATTTAGTTTTTCATTTTTATTTAGCTTTTAATTTTTTTATTTCAGTTTAGGAATTTAAGAATGTGTATGTCTGTCTGTCTGTCTGCCCTGCGATAGACTGGCAACCTGTCCGGGGTGTTTCCTGCCCCCCGCCCAATGACCGTTGGGACAGGCTCCGGCTCCCCCCGTGAGCCAGAAGGATAATTGGCTTAGAAAATGTGTGTGTGTGTATATTTCAGTTTAGTTTCAGTCAATTTTAAAGTTGCATAGTTTTAGTTTAGTTTTTATTTGCTAAAAAGTATTAATTTTAGTTTAGTTTTTATTTAGTTTCTGTTTTTGTTTTAGTTTTTTTGTATTATGATGAGTGCTGTGAAGTGGGTATTTGGTATTTGGTAAGTGTAGAATAGAATTAACACAACTGTAGACTCCAGCTTTCCTTACAGAGGGCCGAACACAGAAGGGATCCACTTCTAAACTCTCATTCACACACTGAAAAAAAAAACCTTAGCAATTCCATTGCATTGTAGTTAGTTTTGCACTGAACATTACAGTTTTGATTTCATTTTCATGTTTTTAAAAAGGGTCATTTGTATTTTTATTAGTTTTTATTTATTTATTTATTTGTTTGTTTACTTTTAATTTTTATTACAACAAGCACATTTCTTCACTGATAGTTTTCATTTTAGTAATTGTTTTGTTTATCTATAATAACCCTGGTAGGAAACATGTAATGATGGACTGGAGATCTTACACGACGCTTTGGCTCCCTCTGCCAGACAAAAAGGGTATCTTCACCACAGTGGCCACAGAGGCCACCCCAAACTGACCCAACTAATTTTTACATCTGCTCCATTAGTGAGCACTAAAGACCCTGAATGGACTGGAGAGATTCTGTATGGAAGGATGACCTCAGATCACTGAGTTTCAATGCCCACTTGTGTGGGCCACAAGTGGGCATTGAAACACCCTCTGGTGGTCCTCAGGTCAATACTGAGTGGTCCATACTGGGTCTGCGATGGCAGTTTGCCATAAAAATGAAAAAGAACTGACTTAATGATAAAAAGTATCAAATGTTTCCAAACTGTAAACAACATTAATACGAGGCCTGTGAAAACAGAGCACAAAAGATGTCAATTTTTTGCTTCTTCACTCTAAAGAACAAATATTCCCCCCTTTTTTGTAGGAACATTTCAATTCATTTGCTGCTGTTCTGTTTTTTTAGGTTCACTAATGCATGTTACATGTTGCAACAGTGGATACACTGTGCTAAAAAGGTTTTTAAGTAGAAAAAGCTGAGAAAGGTTGAGAACCCCTGTGTTAAAGTAATACAGGGGGCAGTGATTTCTTTAGATGGTGCAACGCCAACCTCATACTGTTACATCAAGTCTGGTTGCTCAGCTTCCTGAAAATATATAGACTGTGAGACGTTATACCACCACTTTAAACTCTTCTGTACAGGTGTTCTCTGCTTATGTCAGTTTCTTGTTAAAGTAAAAATTACAAAGCAATCCAAGATCCCCTACTTGCCCTCTGTCTTGCTCTTTCTTCTGAAACCTTTCCATTTGATCACATTTCCACTAAAAACAAAGGAAAAGGGCCACAGAAGGAAAGAGAGCAGCTTTGTATTCATTCAGGAACTTGTGATCGTCTCATCGCGAGATTTGGAGCTCAGCAGTTTGCGGCGCCCCCTTAGGGAGATCTCGCGATATTTCCTCGCTTGAATAAACGCCACGTCGGTTTTCAGAGAGAAGCAGAGCATCAGCTGTGCGGCGGTTTCTGGCGGTTTTTAGGAAATCTTTTAGACGAGTAGCCTTACGGTACCGAGCGCGGTCCGCAGACAGGTGAGTACGTACGAGCTCAGCGCCAAAACGGAGGATTAGTTACTTGTTTTTGTCCAGCAGCAACATATAGTTAAGCTAGCAGGCTATCATTAGCCGCTCTATCATCATCAGCCCTGTAGCCTGTTAGGTTAGCTGCTTCGCTTCTATCACTGTTCTGATTTAAGTCCTGCACACTGGCTTTGGCACCGTGCACAAATCATTTTCAATGCGCAACGCAGACAACAACATAACATAACCTCCACTTTCTTCCTTCCAGCCACTGTAGCCGCAGATTAGCTGCGCTGTTTGAATGAAGCAAACAGAAAATTGGGGGTTTCAGGCACTAAATAGGCTGTGACTGACCTAAACTGGCCTAAATCTGCACAATGAGTGCTGTTTAAACCTAACCATGCCTTGTGCTACCTTAGCTGTAATACATTTACTGACATAAGGTTTGAATTAGGGCATCCAGGCTGAGATTTCTCCTCCTAAACATGAGCACTGAGGTCTGTAAGTTTATTTGAAAAGTAAGCCTGTTGGACTGTGTATGCATTGTATTGTTCCATCTCTCTTCTGTGTGTTTATAATGGTAAACTGGCAACATATGAGTTTGAAAAAGCCGAGAGTCACTGATGGAGCCGCCCTCAAAGCCTTTCTTTGTGTGGCTTTTATTATAAAATCAGTCAGTCTTTTATATATTGATAAAATAAGACAGTTGTGTCCTTCCTCTGGGATTTTTTCGAGCTTGTCTGAAGCTCCAGTCTAGTTTCTGCTGCTGGGTGTTAGTTTACGGCGACAGACCTCACCCACTTAAACGTGGCAGTGTTTGCACGCTCTGTTTGCTCCAGGGCACCGTTTCCTGCTCCAGGATTGTGAGGTGAATGCTTTGTTTTCATTCCTTGTCCAGGTGAGATGAGGGCCCTTCCCCTGTCTGTGCTGCTGCTGGTGTTTGGGTTAGCAGTGTTAGCATCCCAGCTAACCGATGCTCACTCCCACTCCCATGACCACGGTCATGCCCACTCACACGGCCATCACGGACACCACCATGGGCATTCTCATGGCGAGGGTGGTTGCCATGGGCACCATCACGGGCATTCTCATGGCGACGGTGGTTGCCATGGACACTCCCATGGTGGTGGTGTGATGATGCACCACGGTGCCAGCAAGTGGAGCGCACAAGCAAACCTGCAGCATACGGAGGAGGAGGAGCTTCAGCATGACCACGGACATGAACATGACCACAACCACGGACATGACCATGACCATGAGCACGGACATGAACATGACCATGACCACGGACATGAACATGACCAAGACCACAACCATGAACATGACCAAGACCACGACCATGAACATGACCAAGACCACGGTCATTCACACGACCACGGTCATTCACACGACCATGGACATTCACACGACCATGGACATTCACATGACCATGGACATTCACACGACCATGGACATTCACACGACCACGGACATTCACACGACCAGGGGCACACCCACAGCCATGGTACCAGTGGAGAGAGGGTGAAGAGAGAGGCGGAGGGCGAGAGACGGAACACAGTGGAGCTGTGGATGCAGGTAAAAAAACAATGACACACAATAATAGCGATACTTCATCAGCCTCAGCAGACAGTTGTCTGAAGTGATAGCACAATCTAATAATCTGATGCGACTCTGCTGGCCTTTGCGTTTATTCTTTTCAGTATGAGATAACCAACGTAATATATGGCATTGTATGTAGCATGCTTACTAATACAGTTGAGTAGCTCCTGCTTCGCAATATTGCTATTGATAATTTGGCCTTGACGCAGACACAGTTAATCATTAGTGCCACATTTAGAAATGCCATCAAAAACTCTGGCTACCATGCATTTAACTCAACATTTCACTACACAAAATGCAGTTAAACAGGACTAAATTATGCTTTCTTTAATGAAACATACAGTTGCTCAGTGTTCTTTAAGTACCAGTAACATCCACAATATGTTCAGAGAAGCATATTCATTGTTCATCACAATAACATTAACTTATTGTCATATTGCCCACTTCTAATTGCTAGCAAGGCCTTGTTTATCAACCAGTACACATTATCAGCTTGATATGACGTGGAACACCAGCCTCAAGAGTTTGCTAGTCCCCAGCTTATCCAGCAGTAGTGAGCTTGGGCATTCTGGTATCACAGTCCCACATAAACCAACCCTGACAAGCTTGAAATTAAGGCTGGTTTGTGCTAGATGTTTATTATTCTGTGAACTGAAGAATAACAGAATATGGCCATTAGTCCAAAATACTGAGCGCATTCACACACATTCAACCCCCATTTAGAGATGAGTGCTATGCCATTTAGCATAGCACTGGTGTTGGTGGGTGCTCTACTGACAGTTTGGTTTGGTTATTAGTATTGACACCTGCAGTGAAACCAGTATCACTTCCCATGGTGAACTGGTTTTTACTAGTTCAGCTGATGCCAGTTGATTTCAGTTCAATCCTATAGAAACCGTTAACACCATAAACCACTTTTATGGTTTACCATTAAATAACCATTAAAAATGGTTCTTCAAGGGTTTGTTAGCAAAGAAAATGGTTATATATAAAACTATGAACACTCAGAGAGCCCTTTGCATGATTAAACGGTTCTTTGCACCATGAAAAGGTTCCTAAGAATGTGTTGTAGGTGTTTCTATATGGAACCTTTTTGAAAAGGGTTTAGTATAGCACAAAAAGAGTTCTTTGATTGTCATGATGTCAGGTTTGTAATAATAGAAGAACCCTTTTGGGCTTCAAAAGTTTCTAATAGAACCATCTACAGCACGTTCTCCATCAAACTGAAGAACTCTTTCATGATGTAAAGAACCCTTTAGTCATGCAACGGCTTCTTTAAGTGTTCATGGTTCTATATAGAACAGTTTTCTTTACTAAAAACCATCTTTTTTTAAGTGTGTAGCGCTGCTGGAACTCATAATTTCTTTAAACCAGTAAAAAACACTAGGGCTCCACTGGCAGTTTAACAGGTCTAATCTTGTTCAATTTTAAAAACCCAGTTGATTCCTGTAATAGCCATTAGCAGTCATTAGCAACCAGTTATTTTCCAGTAGAGCTGCTGGAATGGAGTGTCCCTTAGGACGAATTTACACATTAGTTTCATAGTAGTTACCGAGTAATTCATCATAATAATTTATTTATAGCATTTGTAGTATTCGCTTTACACTGCAGATAACAGTCACTGAGTTTCTACTTTAGCTCATACAAGTCCAGGAAATGGACACATTAGATAACTTCTATAAGATAATATTTGACCAGCAGGCTGTTCAGTCTGATTCTGAAAAGAGAGTTACTGCAGGACTGCGTCATAATTCTGAACTGGTCATTCAGCCTTTTAAGTGAGCTTTTAGGCCAGCAGCTGAGACAGAACAACTAAACAAACTGGAATTGGCCAGAAACAAACGGTAAACAATTCAGCAAACAAGATCTGCTGTGAGATGCTTTATAGACTAACTGGAACAAAACCACTCAATCTAATAAGTATTGGAAAAGCTGAGCTGAACCTGATATTGCCGCTGTTTTGTGGCTCTATCTGTAACACAAAAAGGTACGACTTTTTTGGCAGAAGGAGTTCCCAAAAAAGCAGTTTAGCACAGGTTGTGTGTTTTTGAACATAGTCACGGCTGTCATGATCTACTGTAATCCCAGTCAGCTCGTACCTACAACTAAATCAAAGCCATGACTTTATTTGCAATTACACACTTTCTGTGTTGTTTAACTTTAAGTAGTTAATGAATAAATTGTTAGTTAAAGAATAATTTATAGTACTTTTTTACTGAGTAATTAGTAATATTTGTTGAATAATTCATTAGTTACTGAAAAATTCATAATAATGAATGATTTGAAGTAGTCGTTGAAAAATTCATAATAGTTACTGAATAATTTGTAATAAATACTGAATAATTTGTAGTAGTTACTGAATAATTCACAACAGCTACTGAATAATTTGTAGTGGTTATGGAATAATTCATAATAATTACTAGTATCTACTAGACTATTCAATAAAGTTAATAACTGTATAAGGAGCTTTAATAATTATCTAGCTGATTGTAATATGAATCCATTATCATAATAATTCATAACACCTGTTCTGCATTGTTGGTGTGCATAGAAAGTGCAATGCTTTTCTTACCATATCTGATGAAGCTGTTTTAATTAAAGTGTAATCTGTCCAGAAGACCAATATCAGCAAAAATGGACATGCAGATTTTCATACTTGGCTCAGGAATGTCATATTGGTGCGTCGTTTTGTGAATTGGTGGGAAATATATTTTGTGTACATTTACAGGCTTTGTGTATATATGTATTTACAAACAGCTGGAGTATATTTATCTAACATCTGTATAACACGGTACACTTATCACATTCACTCTCTCAGTTCTCTTTGTTTGGTAGATGGGACGTTGCCTCCATCGTTTACATTGTAAAGCTTCATCAGCATTTCCTGTTATTTGAACACTATATACTAGGACTTCTAGCGTGCTTGTAGCTTACCAACAAAAACACATTGTCCCTCAGAAAGCTGAGCTGAGTTGTGCTGTGCTTTTCATTACGCTGGTTTAATTGGGACCGTGCAGAATGTCTATCAGTGTAAAGATGTGGTCCCTCCGTTCCGTTCGTTCCAGGGTTGGTGGTTTAGTGGTTGGATTTTTTCAGTTTGTTATGATGTGGAGGCTGAAGTTAGCTCCAGTTTCGTAATATACTCCATTTTCCTGTTTGTTAATCTGACAAACACTTGGCCAGCGAACAATGTCAAGAAAAAAAATGAGCAAAATGAAGAGTAGTGGCGTTATGACTGGGGTTGGGTGGTAACCGCCTGTTTCATACTTGAAACCTGGCCTGCAGGGCTACTTTTATAATTGATTAGTTGTTATTTGATTAATTGTTTAATTACAATGTGCAAACCTGCAGGTATTAGTCCGGCAAGCAACAAATTAAAAATAAAAGCATTATTTTTCATTTATTGAAACACATAAAACACCCAATATAACTTTTAATTATGTTATATAGGGCTGCAACAAATGACTAATTTGATAATCTGTCAATTATGAAACTAAATATCGATTATTCGGATTTTGAATCACTACAGTACCAAATAACTTTTATGTAGCTATTAGCTTTTAAATTTAGCTTGAGGTTGCAAAATGAAGAGTAGTGTCATTATGGTTGTTTTATGCGTTTGCTAACTAACAATGAAGACAATAAAGATGAATAACATTGAAGAAATCACTGTTTTAATGAACTTTCCTGCTAATATAAAAGAAAAAAAAAATAAAACTCCAAAGGATTTTCCCTGTCAAAATTTATAACCAAGGATGTGCAAAGTAGCAGCAATAAATTATAACAAAACTAAATCAGTTTTCCTTTAATCAAGTAAATAATGTTAAATTTAAACAGTGCAGTCTGTGCTCTCTGCATTCTACTGTCTGTCTACGCTTTGCTGTAACTAAATTCTACAATCACAGTCTTTATTGAAACGGAGGACAGTCAGCATCTCTCTGAGAGCAGATATTCACTCCCCGCTGCAGAGGAGACGCGCTCTGGTGAAGCTGATGGGAAAGTTGCGAATGTTTGTGGAAAATGTCTCTATGAACAGTTAAATGAACGATTTTGTGTAAACGCTTCATTTCAGCGGTGACCCTTTGTCCAGCTACCCTGTGTGTTCACGGAGAACTACCTCCTTAAACTGTTTGAGTGGTGGCAGACGTTCGCAGAGAACAGAAACCTGTCTGTAATCGCTCTCTGTGTTCGCCGAATTTGACCGCACCGGCAGCCTCGACACTAAGATGACGATGCAGTGTTTAAAAGTGTAACTGTTATCTTTAAAGTGAACAGAGTCGCTGTGAATGATAGTTACTTGCTCCTCTGTTCCAACTCTGTTAACGATTTCGGAGAACATGCATTTCGAAACAGAAAATGTTCCGGCTCAGCTCACAACATGAAATAGCTAACTAGCTCGCTAGCACAACTATCACCGCGTCCCAAAGCACACACTTCTATACTTCACATACTACACTAATGAGTGCACCTCTAATGGTATGTGTGCTATTTTTACACACTATTTAGTGTGCTAGTATGCGGTTTGGGACGCGGCGTATCTTACCGAGAATCTTCTTCATTCAGTGAACCGACAAGTTTCCTCTTCAGATGCTCCAACATGGAGGATGAGCTCCCGTAGTCAGCTGAGGTCGGCTTTACAAACAGCACAACTGACAGCCTTTTTTCTGAGTTTAGCTCCCGCACTTTAAGATTTTGTTCTTGAGACTGACATTGCGCTGTTGTTAAGTCTCCAGTGAGTGAAATGTAATGTGAAAATGTTCCTAGTGAGCAAGAAAGATGCGTAATGACATCACCGACTAATCAACTACTAAATTAGTTGCAAACTAATTTGGTCATCGATTTTAGTCGACAAAGTCGAATGATCGTTGCTCCCCTAATGTTACATAATATGGGCTTCCATCAGTGGTCCAGCAACAGATTTTCTGCATTGCTCCTGAAAACTCTATTTTTGCAAGATGCAGAAACAAAGAAAAAACTATTTGTTAATGACAGTCCAAGATAGGGCTTTCCTGAATGTCTCCTCTAATCATAAAACATTAATAAAAAGACATCATATAATGAGATTTGATATTACAGATCAGTTGCGTCAGCTGTGTCTGATACGGAGATCTAAATGAAACATTAGTAATCATGCATGTGGTGTCGCTGTTTTCAAATATATGTTTTATCAGTCCACAATCAAATCCTGAAAATGGAGTTTTTTAAAAATCTAGGTGACCTAAAGCTCTGTTTTTGTTGGGCAGGAGGCTAATACCAAAACCTCTAAAAATGTCCAGCTAGTCTGTATGCATTATTGACAAGCAGCCCAGATAACCATAAATAGTTTAGACCAACAGTTGCATAAAAGCATTGTAAATGATGTAAAATCAGTTTGGTCATTTAGTACGGAAGTCTGAAGAGGCTATGAGCTGTGGCTATAATATGTGGATTGTTATTTTGAGATCACAACACAATTATCTCAAGATCACAAGATAATTAAGTTGTGATCTCAAGATAACAATCCAGAAAATTATAACCTCCTCATGGCCTCTCTCCGGACTACTTTTGTACCTTCTTGTTCTACATTATTTTATAATAATCTAAACCTTTTTAGTTCAGTTCCATATAAGCGTCATTCGCTATAAAGGTTACATTTGCCAATTTTGATCAAAGTCAGCTAAAGTAGCCTTTATGACAGATGACGCCTGTTGTAATAAGCATTTATAAACAGTTATGTAGGGTTATGTCAGTTGTAAGGACAAGCTTATGTAGGTGTCATGTAGCCTTATGAACAGCACCCTACAGTAAAGTGTTACCTAAAACTCTAAAAAATACCAAACTGATCACATTTTTATATCCATGACCGTCACTTAAACGTGTTTACTTGATGCTTCTTTACTGTGTTGGCGCAAACGGCAGAGAAAACAGCAGCAGCAGCTTCATCTTTGTTTATTTGGGTCTCCTAGTAATCTCCGCAAAAGTTCACGCAAGTTCGCGCATACATCGTCTTGGTAGAGAAATCAGTCACTGGTTCACTCAACCATGTACTGGTCTAGCAATGCTTTGGGCCACGCTTGTAAAATATGAGCACAGCTGATGGTGGTGAAGTAATGCACTGTTGAAACTGGCATTACTTCTGTGAACTGCTGAAAAAGGCACATATTGCAGTAATACAGTTCAACCACCAGAGGTCAGCAGTGATATAGATTAGTGTTTCAGAGATTTGACATATAGATCAGTATTAGATCTAAATGATGCTTAAGTGCTGTTCAGTGTTCAGACTTAAGTCTGTCCAAAACATGTTTGAACAAAACCTTTTAGCCGACTTTGGTCATTATTGTAGTGTATATTTAACATACAGAAAGCAGTAGAAATTTAGATTTAAATCTGTCTGAAACAGGTTTTAACAAGACATTTTTGGATGCAGGTAATGTATAAATAGAAAAATATGTAATATCTCTATAGTGTAAAGTTTCTTGCTTTTTTGTACAAACATATATATATATATATATGTATGTGTGTGTGTGTGTGTGTGTGTGTGTGTGTACATAAAATTTATACACAATGTAAAGAGCAACAGGCATTTTCAGATTATGTCAAAAGCTGAAAAATGACAAAATTGGAGATACAAAGTTTTATATATATATATATATAATATATAAATGGAGCAAAAGAAATGGCTAAAAATTCCTTCGTTAAAAGTCTGGTTCCATTGACTTACAGTAAAAGTAAAGTATGTTTTTTTCTTCTCCTATAAAGTTACCATTTTGGAGATACAAGGTTTTGTATCGACAACAGCGACATATATATATATGTATGTATGTATGTCTATACAGCAATAAGTAACAAAGTAACTTTGTTAAGTAATTAACAAAGTTAATTATTTGCTTGTTGAATCTCTTCTTGTTACTTCTTTTCTTTTCTTGAGTGCCGTGCTGTCCCGTTGCTGCTGTAACACTGAGAATTTCCCCGTTGTGGGACTGTCCACATTACGAGCCTCATTGATCAGTTTTGATTTTTTTTGCTCAGATCTGCTCTTTTTAAATGATGGTTCGTTCACAGTGGTGTAGGTGAATGACTCAAATACATTATATGAACGCACATTTATATGAATGAACGTCCTAATCAATAACATGAGCAAATAAACAAACCAGCAGAACAAGCCTTTCGTCGTGAAGATAATTGACTCTGAGCAGCTCTTAGCTCATTATTATTTGAAAGAGACAAAGGTGAAAAAGGCTCCTATGCTTTTGCAGTGTTTACTAGCTCTAACTTCAGGTTTGGCGCTGCTGCCGCATCAACACTGACGGATGGTGCATGCGCAGTGAAATAAACCTGATTTGTGCCAATTCTGCCTAGTAATGTGAACGTACCCTAAATGTGTTCACTAGCTTAATTCATGTAATTCTGTGATATTTAAATTTTCTGTGATATTTCTGTGATATTTATTCTGTGTGGTCACAGAAATGTCTTTCTTTAATGATCCTGTTCTAACTGGTTTTAGGCAATCGGAGCCACTCTGCTGATCAGCGCTGCGCCGTTCCTCATCCTCTTCCTCATCCCTGTCCAGTCAAACACGGATCAACACCAGAACCTGTTGAAGGTTCTGCTCAGCTTTGCCTCTGGGGGGCTGTTGGGGGACGCCTTTCTGCACCTCATCCCACATGCTCTTGGTTAGTACATACACACACACACACAAAATAAACATTAAGTAATGCTGAGTTCCACCTCAGCCACAAGTGGAAATGGTTATTTCAGTATTTTCCAATATTTGAATATTAAAATTGTTAAATGAATGCTACTCAATGACTTTAACCAGAAAAATATTTTATGTTGTTATTATTAGGGCTGTTGCACTCATAGCACTTTAGCTGATGACTAATTGTTATATAAATAATTGGGATTAACAATTTAGTTCTCTGGATTGTTCATGCTGTGCAACATAAAGCAGCTAAATTGGCTTATCAGCTTGATTGCTTCGTAGCTCTTCACTTTGCAGTTAACAGGAGAAAATACATTGCACTGTAGTGTGTGTAACAGAGGTCCACCAGAGGGTACATTTTTCTCCTGAGACTGAAAAGTTCTTGCAGTTTTTTATTCATGCTAGTTGAGCTGCACAAAACACACTAGGACAAAAAATACAACAATCAGTTTCCTCTTCATATACCATGTGTATAATAAAAAAACTACACAGAACGAGAGAAGCAACTACCTGTTTGTTATAAATAACGAAATATGAATTTTGGTAGGACTGTAGCTTAATATATCAAATATTTGGAACAAAAATTAAAAGGACAGCTAGCTTATACATTCAAAATAGGTCAATTTGATGTCACACAATTTCTTCAAGAACATTACCTGCCTGACTGCACTGATGACATATTAAACTCTAGCTTTAGGCTGAAATGTGCCTTTAAGTAACCAAATGCTAAGAACAGTTCAGATATCTGTATAATCAAACAACCACATTCATTTATAGCCTCAAACTAGCTAATTACCGCTGGAGTGGAGAATTCTCACGTCTGTAAGAAAAGCTCTTTTGTTAAAGTTTCAGCAACTCAGTTCTTTTTCACTCTTTCCTCCTTTACAGAACCCCACTCTCACCATGGAGACGAGGGCCACGGTCACTCCCATGCTAGCGAGGCGTCACATGGTCACTCTCATGGTATGTGATTGGCTACATGAAATACAGGAGGAAGATGATGGTTGTGCTGATCTCACTCTACGCATGGGCAGATGACTAGTTGCGAGTGTTACATGTACTTGTTTGTGTTTTCATTGACACAGCGGTTTGTTCCCTTTCCAGGTGCGGCTCATGATCACATGATGTCTGTAGGTCTGTGGGTGCTGGGAGGTATCGTGGCGTTCCTGGTGGTGGAGAAGTTTGTTCGTCTGCTGAAGGGGGGACACTCTCATTCACACTCTCACTCTCATGGTAAGAACCTTGTTACTGTGGGCAGTATAACTATAATAAAGTATCCTGCGCTGTTTCAAAAAGATGACAGTATTTTCAAATGATCACTCTAATTCAACATTATGATGTCAAATTTCTGTTGCACGTCTATCTAGTAAACAGTCAAATAAGCACATTCCACCATTCATATTTCAGTCCAGGGACGGAGTGCCTGAAAACAGTCCTAGCCAGAGCTGGAAACACATCCAAAATGCTTTCCCATCTAAAATGAAACACCCGGTAACACAGTCTTGGTGTGAAGTTTTGTTAAAGAGAAAAATATAGGGATCCTCCAGCAACATAAGAGAAAGGAAGACCATAGCCTGTGCAGTTTGCCTTGGTAAGTTTGTAGTGTGTATATATAAATTACAACAGGCGGATAAAATTAAGCACATAGCCTTGCAGTCTCGATAGACAGTGTCAGTAAAATGGGTCGTACTGATGAGCTCAGTGACTTTAAACGTGGCACCTCTGCCACAAGTCAGTCTGTGACATTTCTGTCCTGCTAGATCTGTCCTAGACAACTGTAAGTGCTATTATTGTGAAATGGAAGCACCTAGAAGCAACAACAGTTCAGCCAGCGTTAGACCATGCAACTCGCAGAATGGGGCTACTGAGTGCTAAAGGTAACAGTGTCTATCCTCTGTTTAATCACTCACTAATGAGTTCCAAATTGCCTCTGGAAGCAACATCAGGAATAGGGCTGTGCATCAGGAGCTTCATGAAATGGGTTTCCATGGCTGAGCAGCTGCACACAAGCTTGAGATCAAAATACACAATACCAAGTGTCGGATGGAGTGGTGTAAAGCGGAAACATATTCTGTGGAGTGACGAATCAGCTTCTCTATCTGTCAGTCTGATGGACGAGTCTGGGTTTGGCGAATGCCAGGAGAACGTTACCTGCCTGACTGCACTGTGCCAGCTGTAAAGTTTGGTGGAGGAGGGATGATGATATGGGGCTGTTTTTCAGGGGTTGCTCTAGAACCCTTAGTTCCAGTGAAGGGAAATCTTAATTCAACACATTTTGGACAATTGTATGTTTCCGACTTTGTGGGAACAGTTTGGGGAAGAACGTTTTCTGCTCCAGCATGACTGATCCCCAGTGCACAAAGCAGCTCCATAAAGGCATGGCTGGGTGAGTTTGGTGTGGACGAACTTGACTGGCCCTCATAGAGCCCTGACCTCGACCCCTTTAAACACCTAGACTAGAACGGAGACTGTGAGCCGGACCCTCTTGTCCAATATCAGTGTCTGACCTCACTAATGCTCTTCTGGGTGAATGGGCAGAAATTCCCACAGACTCTCCAAAATCTGTAGAAAGCTTCCCAGAAGAATGGAAGCTGTTTTAGCTGTAAAGGGGGACCAACTCCATATTAATGCCTATGGATTTATAATGGGATGCCATAAAAGCTCCTGTAGGTGTGATGTGTAGGTGTCCCAATACTTATGTCCATATAGTGTACTTTGGACATATGTGACAATGAATGGCAAATGACCTCGCTTGGCATTGAGAATTGAATAAAATTTTAATATTTCCGTGTTCCCAGCTGCCCCGAAAGCAAAAGACAGTGACGGAGAAGAGAAAAAGGACGACGTGAAAAAAGGAGAGAAAGAAAAAAAAGACAAGAAGGTGAAGAAAGCAAAAGCGGAGAGCTCAGGTAAGAGGTTAAAAACAAGTAATACAAGCTTACTCCCCACCAGTCAGCGTAGGGCCATCGCAGTCATATGATCTCAGATGATTTGCTGAACTGTTTAAGGAATATCTCTGTTGTTCTTTCCTTTTAGACATTAAAGTGTCTGGCTACCTGAATCTGGCGGCCGATTTCACTCACAACTTCACGGATGGTCTTGCTATCGGAGCCTCCTTCCTGGTTAGTCCAGCGGTCGGCGTGGTTACCACTATCACCATCCTCCTGCATGAAGTGCCGCATGAGATTGGAGACTTCGCCATCCTCGTCCAATCAGGATGCACCAAGAGGAAGGTGTGGTGCCTTACAGTGTGCCAGAACACGAATGTGCTCATGTTTGCGTATTGTCTACCATTTGGTTGATTGAAACCGCATGCCTGGCTTTGTCAGTTTGCAGTAGGTGTTAATCCTTAGAACTCATTATTATCATCCCTGGCAGTAACTAGAAATGCATGATGATACCTACTGTCAATATTGGCAGATAACTGCATTAAAGAAAAATTAGCTTCATTAGACTGATGTTTAGAATTGATGGATGGACTCTGCAAGACCTCTGATGGTGCGCTGTGGTGTCTGACACCAAGACGTTAGCAGCAGATCCTTTAAGTCCTGTAAGTCACGAGGTGGAGCCGTCGTGGATCAGACTTGTTCCAGCACGTGTCACAGATGCTCAATGGGATTGAGATCTGGGGAGTCTTGGGCGCCCAACACCCTGTCGCTGGTCTGTGGTTAGTCCATCCTCGGACGGCTGTCGGTAGGTACTTGCCTCTGCTGACCAGGAGCACCTTAGAAGCCTTGCTGTTCCAGAGATGCTCTGACCCAGTAATCTGGCCTTGACTATTTGGTCCTTGTCAGGTCTTCATGCTTGCCCATTTCTCCCACATCTAACGCATCGCCTATGAGAACCGACTAGTGTTTTACCAATTTGTTGTTTTAAGGTAAACTCCTTTTTCTTACTCTCTTCTTCTGTGTTCGTCCTCATCTTTTAGGCGATGTTTCTTCAGCTCCTCACTGCTATTGGTGCGTTAGCTGGGACGGCCTGCTCCCTTCTGGCAGAGGGGGTTGGAGCCGCCGCCACGGCCTGGATCCTCCCCTTCACGGCCGGCGGCTTTGTTTACATTGCCACAGTTACCGTCCTTCCAGAGCTGCTGGTTGGCCGCTCGAGTGTGGGCCAGTCGGTGATGGAGATCATCGCTCTGCTGTTCGGAGTCGGGATGATGGTGCTGATCGCAGAGTATGAGTGAGGAAGGACGGAGGTTAAAGAACAGATACACAGCAGGGGGAAGAGAGAGAGCTGAAGACGGGGTGTTTGGCTGTTAGAATTTTTGAGACTCAGGGGATGTAAAGTACAAAAGAGAACGATGTTTAAATGTTACCTTTGACAACTATTGATGCATGTGTGATGAGTGAAAATGGAGGCCTTTTGAAAGAGAACTGCACTAAAAAGTCCAAAGACCCTGCATTCATCCGCGCAAACAGCTCCCCCAGGGACCAGCAGTGTGGGGCTTGTGGGTTGGACATTTAATCAGAATTCCTAAATATGTCCTAGAAATAGGAGTGAATTACTGTCAGCACACGTTTAAGATATGCTTGAGCTTAATTGATTACTTTGCTTAAATATCATGTCATATCAAAATGATGTAGAATAAAAAATGTGATTTGTTTTTAACAATGATTTATTTGACCTGTTTAGGACAGTAGTGCTGCATTTACATGTTGGCGGTGGAGCTGGATATACCATCGTTTTCAGTGGTGCCGCAGCAGCGAGTGGAACGTATCATCAAAAGTTCCGTTTTCCCATCTATAGCCGTTCACTGCGACAGTGAAATAAACCAGATATTGATTTTTTGAGAGCCATGGATGCCAAACATCTTGTCGAATTCCAAATAAACCCTGTATTATACAACAAAAAATAAGAGAACAGAGCATCTTCCTGTCTACTCCCACCTTAAATAAACAATCCTCATCTGTTTTCGTAGGAAACTCTGTCACCATGCCAACGTTTGCATGGCTTTACTCTACTATGGTCGCATCAGTTCTCTCAACGCCAACATGTGAATTCAGCATAACTTTTTTTTTTAGAAAATATTTGGTTCACACTACTTTATAGACAGTGAAATGCCTTGCTGACTCTCTGGAAAACTCCTCTTTGGTTGAGTAAAAAAGCTGATGACACTTAAAAAATGGTTCTTCAAGGGTTCTTTAATAAACATAATGGTTCCGTGTAGAACCATGAACACTTAAAGAACCATTTGCATGCTTAAAGGTTTGTTTGCATGGTGAAAGCATTCTTCAGATTGATGGACAATGTGTTGTATATAACAATAGAAGAATCCTTTTGGGTGCTATATAGAGCCCTTTTCAAAAAGGTTGTATAGAACCATCTATAGCACATTCATGCACATTTTCCATCAATCTGAAGAACCATTTCATGATGCAAAGAACCTCTGTATAGAACCATTTTCTTTTCTTTACCGAAGAACCCTTGAATCTTTGAGTGTGGATCAGCACTTCTCTGATAAGCTTAATCAAAGGCCTTAATGTTTCTGCCTCCAGGCACTAGAGGCTGAACACTCCACTGATGTCTAAAAACAGGCAGGTTCATGCAGACTTTTAGCTGTTTAGATTCCATGACTGACACTGCTGTCCACATCACGCTCTCCCTTTAACTTAAGTGGTTTGGTGTGAAATGGTTCATTGTAGAGGCTCAGTTGTCTTTACAGTGGTGCTGATAGGAACCAGGGGTCGCCATGACTACAATACAAATATAGACATTTTATTTACTATCCAAAACCACCAGTGAACCAACATCTGTCTTCTGAGTTTACATGGAATGTTGATGAGGTTAAAACAGTAGTAGTGGATCTCTATGTATTAAAATAGTGCTTTTTAGGCAAAATCTTTCTATGAGGGAGCTTTTAGAGGTGGATGTCTGGTTCCTATCACAATCACTCTGAACAATTCTGACTCAGTAAGTTATTCTAGAACAGAGCATTTCACACCAAACCACTCTGAACATCATCTTAACCATTTAATTATGCAGAAATTGTAAACAATCAGTTCCAGTTTAACTTTTCCTGACAGTTACTGACCTAAATCAGTCTGTATTGTCTGTCTTAAGTGTTTTTCCTATTTTGTTTAGTAATATTTGTGCACAAGTTCAGTCAAAGTCTGTCAGAAATGTCTCCTCCTTCTTCCTGACTCCATTTCATAGTCTTTCGTGTAACAGTAAGTGAATGTAGTTCAGCATTGTGCACTAACTGGACCAAGGAGTCGATTCTGTTGGTGTTATCAAGCCAGATTTCAGAGTCTGAAGTTGTACCTTTTTGACCAAAACTACTACTGGGTTTTTTGGAAGATATGTATCCATCCAGAGCAGTGTTTATGTGCAAAATGCTGGAAATGTGGTTGTATCCATATGTGTAAGTTTGTTTTGCTTTGCTTTGAGCCACTAGAGTGTAGTGCCAACCTCCAAAGCTGTATTGCACAAAGAAGGATTTCTGCGCTTACTGGACAAACCTAAGCCAACAATAAATATTACAATCAAAAGACTGTCATGCCGCGATAAGCCAAATGGAGTTGAACATTTGGCTTGAGGGAATTTGCTAACTGAGATACCTGTTGCTTTGTGAAGTACCCTCCCAACACAGACTACGTTTAGCCTGAAAATTACACATTACGAATTTTCACTGCAAAAGGTTTGGCCTCGTTCTGGAGCTTGTCAGGCTCAGAGTGCTGAACTAGGGTGGGATTCCTCTCTTATTTACTCTGACTTTGCTGACAAGAGCAGATCCTGGATCAGCACTCCTGCTCTGAGAAGCTTCATGACCACAGGCTCTGGCCTTGAATATCAAAACTGGAATCTACCAGAAGGACCAAAATGGGGAGATGGGGAGGAATGACTAAAGACTCTGAAATGGTGGAGTTTCGCTGACTAAACTTTCTTTAAAAAGAATGCGTCATGCATCGTAAGGCGTACTTAATTTTGTTGCTGAAGTTATGTTTATTGTCTTCATCCCTGAATAAAATGAGTGGAGTCATCAGTAAGTTTTACTGACTTTTATTATGAACAGTGTTTTGGGTGTTTTTCTTTGTAAAAATAATAATTTTGAAAAATTTGATAAAAAAAAAGGAAGGGCCCTATAAAATCCGTAAAATTTTTCCCAAAATTCAACTTTTCTTATTCGATTTTCCCCTTTTTTGGTTTCCTCAGAGAGGCTGTCGCCTCATAGCAAGAAGGGCCTGGGTTCGATTCCCTGGCCGGGTGACCTGGGTCCTTTCTGTGGGGGGTTTGCTTGTTCTCCCTGTGTCTGTGTGGGTTTCCTCCCACAGTCCAAAGACATGCAGTCAGGCTGATTGGACATGCTCTATTGCCCCAGGTGTGTGAGTGTGTGTGAATTTATGTCTGTGTGTCCTGTGTATGCCTGCGACCTGTCCAAAGTATCCCAGTGACTGCTGGGATAGGCTCCAGCACCCCACGCAACCCAGAAGGGTAAGCGGCTTAGAGAATGTGTGTGTGTTTTCTCAGATTAATTTTTGCTTTGTTTGTAAAAATGTGGTTGTAAAACCTACAGGGAGATTCACTCGAAAGAGGCCCCGAATATTCTGTAATAACTCTCTCTAGGAAAAAGCAATCTGACCAAAACAACATGCAATGAGCTCCTCAGTATACGGAGCTTCGACCAAGCCAGGATGCCCCTGGGTCGGAGCAATAAGGTAGGTGCCAGACAGCCGTCACAATGTTTAACCAGAGAATTTGTAGAGAGAATTGCCACTCTGCAATGTCTTCCGGGTTTCTCAACGCTAGAGGGCGCTCCCGAGTGAGTCCAAAATGAATGGGTTGTTATGGAGCATCTAAGTAAAATCATAGTTTATAAATACTTCAGTATTTTTAATGTAAAACAATACAATCATTTCATGAACAGTGAATATCATAAAACATTTTAACACCGCTCTTATATTTTTAAGAGCTTTTAAACTCGAGTTATAGGAGTTTAAAATAGCGCCTCATGTACGTTTATGACGTCAGTGAGCGTGAACAGCCAATGAGCTGCTCGCTCGCCAATCAGTCATCACGCTCTAGCAGTAAAGCCTGCCTTCTGCTGCCCTAAACCCGTTTGCTGTAGAAAAAAGGAAACGTACAGGTGAGATTTCTCTGTTTTTTTGTTTCTCTGTTAGTGAAATTCATCCTTCTACTGTCTAAAATTAAAGGAAAATTCTGGGCGACTGTTCGTTTTTAGCCGTTGAGCTCCATTCACTCCCATTCATTGAGGACTCCCTCGCAGGCGCCCTCTGCTGTTTAGCATGCCTGTTTTTGATAAAACGGAGGGAATAGGAAGTGGCCAGACTCCTCATAAACCGGCTCTGGTTTAACCTCCTTTTGCTACTTCCAGGTGCAGTCCCCCGTAGCCCTTCATGCGTCTGACAGAAAACGGAGATTCACTTCCAGCATCGCATGTAATGCAATCGATTACACATATGTCAAGAAATGTAGCATATTTTTTGGTTCAGATTGCTTCATCCTAACAGGAGTTACAGCAGAATATTCTGGGCCTCTTTTGAGTGAATCTCCCTGTACAATAGAGAGAAGAATAGAGAAATGCTGGACGCCATGCACTCATTCATGTGGGCAGAACTACGACAGGATTTCTGCAAAGAATAGAGTTAGAGAGTGAAAATTTAAACATATCCTGATGGTTTAACCTCCTCAGTTGAGAGTGAACACTTTGAGAACAGTGTTTTGTTATGAAACGTTCTCTGCTGCGTAATAAGAATATGATATTTAATTTTTTTGCTTACTGGGATACATAATATTCATTATCCAGCATACTGGACATTTGGATGTAGGCTTATGAAATGTGAAAGTTTTTGAAAATTAAGGTGGAACGGAGAGTTTGAATAAGAAGGCCGCAAAAAAAGAAGAGACTTTGTTTTGCTATCAGTAAACCAGGCTAGCTAAGTATAATTTTACTACTGTGTGTGTTTTACTTCCTCAGTTTCCTTCATTAGTCATTATTTTTAAAACAAATACAGACATTAGACAGTTTTTAAGGAGTGCCAGAAAGAGACAGCAGGAAAACAGCAGCAGGAAAAGGTGAATATGAGAAAGAGCTTCATGTTAGCACAACATGGATTATTAGCTATTTCCATTGTACTGGACACACTTAAAAAGATGGTTCTTCAAGGGTTCTTTTGTAAAGGCAGCAGTTCTATATAGAACATTTTAAAAAGGGTTCTATATAGCACCAAAAAGGGTTCTTGTACTGTTATAAGCTTGACATTGTAACAATGGCAGAACACTTTTTAGTTCTATATAGAACCATAAAAAATGTTCTACTTAGCACCAAACACAACACATTCTCCATCAATCTGTAGAACCATTTCACCAGTTTCTGTCCTCTTCAGATCTGCATGGTCAGTGTGGCCTCCACAATTCCAATTGTGGATCCAATTCAAGATTCTGCTTTGAAAGAACAAATTAGGACATCTTTGAAGACCAAGACTTAGAGGAGTACACATCAGCTGTACTCTGCTACATGTGGAACTGCGTGGACAATGTCACAGTCCAAAAATACATCTGGGTGTACCCAAACCAGAAGCCCTGGAGAGGAGGTCAAAATACTTCTCAAAGACCGCAACACTGCCTTCAGGTCTGGGGACAAAGCCTTATACTGCACTGCCAGGACCAACCTGAAGAAAGACATTAGGGAGGCCAAAGCAGACTACAAGAGGAAAAGTGAGGATCACTTCACCAACAATGACCCAAGGCGGGTGTGGCAGGGTATACAGCACATCACAAATCATAAGACCAGCAACCACACAGCCACCAAAGGAGATGCCTCACTGGCAGAGGAGCTTAATTGTTTCTTTAGTCGCTTCGAGCTGACACGTGTGGAGTCCTGCCACCAGCTCCCAACAATCACACCCTGACAGTACAGGAGAATGAGGTGAGACGCATGTTCAAAACTGTTAACCCGAAGAAAGCTGCTGGCCCTGATGGTGTAAAAAGAAGGGTATTGAAGGAATGTGCAAACCAGCTCTCTATGGTCTTCACAAGAGTCTTCAATCTATCCTTGTCTAAATCTATCATTCCACCTTGTCTGAAATCTGCCAGTTATCAGTTACCTCCATGACTACCATCCGATCGCACTGTCATAATGAAGTGCTTTGAGAGGCTGGTCCTGCAGCACATTAAAGCCAGCCTCCCACCAAGCTTAACCCACACCAGTTCACCTACAGAGTAAACAGGTCCACGGAAGGCACTATCGCCACCGCTCTACACACAGCACTGACCCACCTTGAACACCAGGGGACCTATGTAAGGATGCTTTTCATAGACTTTAACTCTGCCTTTAACACACTCATCCCAGGCAGATTTCAGAAAGAACTTCACAAAACCAGACCCATTACACAATGGGGACTGTGTGGAAAGGGTACCTGGGCACACACATTGCTGAAGATCTCTTCTGGACCACCGACACCACAGCATTAGTTAAAAAGGCACAGCAGCGACTCTACTTTCTAAGAATCCTCAGGAAAAACAACCTGCAAGAAAAACTTCTGTTGTCTTACTGCCGCTGCTCCAAAAAGCACACTTACATATGGCATCTCCACATGGTACACCGGCAGCGGACAGCAGAGCCCTTCAGAGAGTCATCAGCACAGCCCAGAAGATCATCGGCTGCTCGGTGGCCTCCTTGGAGGAGGTCTTCAGGTCCTGCTGCCTCAGCAGGGCAGCTAACATCCTTGAAAACCCATCTTATCCTGGTCATCAACTGTTTGACCTGTTACTATCAGGCAGACGCTACAGGTCCATCACATCACGGACAAGCAGACTTAAGAACAGCTTCTACCCCAGTGCAATAAGAGAACTGAACACTGCGCAATGTTGAGATTGCACACTGCCATCCAGGCGTCAACAACACAAGAATGTCTACCAGCACCTTTTCAAATCATACTCAAGGGATATTAAAAGATTTTTATATTCATCTGCACTTTATATTTATTATTAAATTAGCTGCTACATTCTTTTATATCCACTCTCTTTATTTTACTTATTTTACTTCTACGATTTTATTTTAAATTATTTAAATTTTTTATTTTTTTACGTAATTTCAAATTATATAGTCTTTCGTTTAATGTCTTGCATTTTATATTTTACTTTAGCCCATATTTATTTGCTTTATTCCTAGTTTAATCTTTTTTTGTTTATGCACCGGATTGCTACCCAATTTCATTGTACCATATGCAATGACACTAAAGCATCTTGAATACATTATCAGACCAATCAGGTACCTCCCTACCACCTCTCTGTATGGTAGACTTAATAATAATATTAATATTATGAGATATAATATTATAATATATTATAACATTATATTTGTTTTAATGAATGAAAAGCACCGTGATGGTATTCTGTGCATGCTTCTAGTGGCATGATGCTCACAACAGGCAGAAAATAGACACATGCAGTCAGTATAAAAGGCTACATTCATTAATGAGTTTGATGTGTGTCACTGAAGAGGTTCATAAAATGTATAACATAAACCCACAGCATAATCAGGGGGTCTCTATGGCACTTTTCATATTTTGTGGCTGGAACTGGGAGATGGAGAGGGGACAAGGAGAGGGCAGAATGGGCCAGCGTACCTGCACGTGTGAACAATATGGAACCATGATCAGTGAAAATGAGATACATGAATGTAGATCTTTTAGGAAATCCCATAAAATAAGTGAATAAACTCTAAACCTGAGTTAGTAAATTAAAATGAACAGTAGGACTAGAATGAGCTCCAGCTCCACTAAACTACTCCTCTCATAGAAGTGGAGCTGAAATGCTGTGTGCATTATTGCTTTGTGCTTATTTATAGATGTGTGTGTTGAGTTGTGTGTTAGTGTGGTGTGTTTCCTCTCCTCCACAGAGTGTGTGATTGTGCTGTATCACATCCTCCCCCTCAGCACCTGCAGTAGGTCTCAGCTGCAGCAGTGCAGCCTCTGTGTCTCTGACTCTCACAGCTTTTTGTACGGCTCTGTATCACTGTGTGAACGACCAGATACTACTGATAAAATGTAAACTGTAAAATGTAATAATCTCCATCATCTTCAGTCTGGACTCCACTGATGGTCAGAGTGAAGTCAGGTCCAGATCCACTGCCACTGAAACGAGCTGGAGATCCTGACTGTAAGCTGCTAGTCGTGTAGATCAGGAGTTTAAGAGCTTCTCCAGGTTTCTGCAGATACCAGGAGAAATACTTACTGTACACTGCAGGGCTGGTTCTACAGCTGATGGTGACTGTTTCTCCTGGAAGAGCAGATTTCACTGCAGGAGTCTGAGTCACAGTCGTCTGACCTCTTGATTCTAAGTAAAATAAAATAGTTAATATTAAATGATTCATTATTCATTAAAAAAAAAAATGTTTCCCATAGGTAGTCAAAAATTACCAGTTTACCAGAGTCCAGAAGATCAGAGTCCAGATGAAGATGGTGGTCAAAGTCATGTCTGCTGTGGGTGAAGTTTGTGGGGCAGCAGCTCTCAGTCATGAAGTGTTAAACTCACAGGACTATAAACTCTCCCAGAGCACTGAAGCATGTGCTGATAATGCAAAGTCAGCTCTCTCTATGGAAATGACTCTAGTAAGCATCTCCACTGTAAACTGTCAAGACAATACAGACCATATCATATTTTTCATTCTCTAGAACGTTGATTTAAACTTTTATTAAGTATGCAGTTAACTATTAAATACCACAACTTGTTTTGTTCTGAAAAAATACAAAAAGTGATTGATATATATTTATTAATTGTTAATTTATTAATGAAGAAAAGTTTTATTTTTCTCTATTTTGTTTTGTTGATGAGAAATCCAAGGAAAGGAAAACAGTATGAAATCTGTATAATGACTCTCAATCTGTGTCTTTATTCTGCAATCAGCTGCTTTTTATGATTAAAAACGGATTATATTAAAAAGTAAAGTACTTAGTACTTTACTAAGTACTTTACTTTTTAATATAATCCGTAAACTCTGGCTTACAACAGCTGGGTTTAATTATCCTCTATGAAGTCAACAAAATGATTATCTATTAATTTTCACTTCTATTAATTTAAGGTACAAAACTGTTGTGACTTACAACTTATATAAATACTGTTTTAGGTAACAAAGTCTGTTCATTTGAACTATATGAGAACAGAACATGGGCTGAACTGATTTTACTAAATAAATAAAAATTACACTCAGAGAGCTTCATAAAGAATAACTAGTAAATATGTTTAATTGTTTGTGTTTAATCATGTGTGCTGTTGTTTCTCGTCTCCAGCTGGTTCCACAGTGAAGCCCTCAGTGTCTCTGCTCCTCCCTCCTCTCTGCAGCTGTCTGAAGGGTCAGCCTCACTGCTCTGCCTGCTGTCTGGATACTCTCCACAGGGGGCGCTGGTCAGCTGGACAGTGGACAGCTCAGAGGTGAGAGAGGGAAGATGAACATCTGCTGAAAGTGCTGCTCTATTCTGGGAGAAAGTGGACGACTCAGGCCTGTTAATGCAAATCTGAGTTTCACCCCACTGTCTCTCTCTCTCTCTCTCTCTCTCTCTCTCTCTCTCTGACTGTTTTACTGGTTAAACTGCTTGTTTGTGTTCAGCTGGGGGGGGGGTCTGGTTTCACTTTAGTGCTGCTGCCCTCCAGGATGTGAGTTTAATATCCTGAGCTGACTGTCAGTGTGTCAGAGTCCCAGTGCTGAGTGTAAAAGTGCTGCAACTTTTACAGGTCAGATAATAGATGTTCTCCTCTTCACATTAAGCAACTTACAAATTCCTTCAATCCCACCTTTCAGACTAAACAACTTACACGTCTCTCTTGTGTTCCTACACAGCAGCACTTTAACAGATCTTTCATCAGCGTTTTCAGAATGTAAGTGGATCTGATTAATGCAGTGATCAATAGATCTTATTTGAAGATTGATTTTAGAAGTTGTAACAGGTCAACAGGCCTGAGGTGAAATCAAACCCTCATCTTCTACTGTGCAGGACGACTGTGGCAGGTGGACAGACTCAATTCAGGATTGAGTGCAGTCGCTCACCAAGCTGACTGAGAGTTGCCCTTAAGTAAGGCCAGGTTCAGGTGATGCTGCTCGTCATTTATTACTAAGGAGACACTCTGTGCCTCCCTCTACTGGCCAAAATCAGTATAACAGACAACCCAACCCCAGACCAAGCCTTTACAAGAAGCAGTAAGGAGCTGAACTCAAATAAACAGAAAAAAGATTAATTTTATTCCACAGATGTGAAACAGATTTATGGATGTTTCTGTAATTCACTGCATTTTTGTTTTATCTGAAGGTTTTGTGTATTTTATACTGAGGGTGAAAGACGTCCTTTCAGCTGATTTATGATCTGATCCACCTTCTTATATTTCAAATCTAAATCTGATCTGCACATAATCACCACATCAGCTTATTATCAACAACAGATTTATATTTTAAAATAATTTTAATTTCTTAAAAACAACACAGAGGGTCACACAGAGGGTCTCAGTGCACAGTTACTTCAGGGAAAGATAGGTGTAGTAATGAAACTGAACACACAGTGGGGAAAAAGTGTAAAAAAAAACTTTTTCTGACAAGATTAATCATTAAGACGACACTAAAAAACATTGTTCTATCATTATTTATGGTAAAAAATAAGACTTTAATATAATTACTTATTATTTCCTTATAAACCCTGATTAAATAAATATTTTACAGGCTGTAATAAAACTATATTTCTTTTTGGATCTCATTACCTCTAACACACTTACTGTGAGTAAAGGTTTCATCAAGATCATAAAACACAGAAATACACTACATGGTCAGAATCAGTCTGTGTTTAATGAAACATGAACTGTGGAAGAATTAAAGTTGAACAGTCCAACAATAAGTGCATCAAATTTTACTGTGATTAAATATTTCTAATGGCACAAATGATACTGGAATTAAACTCTACATGACATGAATATCATTCATAATAAAGATAAGCACAGGAATCTGGCATAGTAGAAGTGATGTGATAAAATAAGATGTTATGGAAAAATAGAATATGGTTTATTTGCCTGATCCAGTCCAGTTTAAGTCTAGAGGCACCATTTTCAGATCCTTAGTCAAAGCTAAGACGTCCACAGGGCAAACAGGGCAGCCCTACATTTCAGTGACCTTCAGTAGTGAGGAAGTATCATCTGAAACTGAACATCATGACTGAAAGTCTTCAGTTTCTGACAGACAAAAACTACATTCTATGTACGTCAATGATGTTATATTTAAAAAGCTCTTCATTTCTCTGATATTGATCTGTTACTGTTTAGTTCACCTATTCAAGCTGCTTAACAGCCCAATCTGTCTTAAACTCTTATGTACATTTTTAAAGAAGGTGTTTAGAAGCTTCTGTACAGCCACAGAAGGAACTGACAGACATCATGTCCCAGCATGGTGAGCACTGACTGTTTAAATGTAGTAAAAACATCATGAAAGCAAAATCCTGATCTCAGAAACTTCACACTAATACAACACAGGAAGCAGCAGAGTTTCAGCTCATTCAGCTGCTCTTCAGGAGCCTCTCTGTGCTCTCATATCTGTGTGTGTGTGTGTGTGAGATGGTGTCTTCATGATCTTGAAGATCTCCTCCACTCTCGTGACTCCAGTGTTAATTTCTAGAGGGAGTTTATTAAAGTCTATCAACATTTCCACTGGTTTGAGTGTCGACCTCATGTTGTTATCAGAACACCAGGCTCTTCTCCTCCTCCTGTACACGCTCTCATCACCAATGTGGGCTCGACCTCAAACGGGAGGAGTTTGATGGACAGGACGCTGGAGGTGCAGTCACTGGTAAACAGGAAGTGATGTCAAGAGGAGAGCACACAGCTCTGTGCTGCAGCCATGTTCACAGATTTGACCAATAAAGACCCGAAAACACCCACATTACCATGTAGAATCACACACTGTGTGTGTGTGTGTGTTCAGGTACATTGTGGGGACAACATTCTGTTTACACAGTCACGTCATGGGGACCAATTGCGGTGTGGGGACAAAAAAAATCAGGTCCCCATAAGGGAAACCATTTTAAATGAATAGAGGAGCTATTTAGAGGGTGCCTGTGAAGTTTTTAGCTTTGGCCCATGATGCATGTTTGGGCCAAAGTGTGAGTGTGTGATGGCGCCCACTTAAAGTCCCCAGCTGGTACTGCACCCACTGTTCTGCACACACACTTTTTTTCAAATATGGTTGGGTACTGCCCACTTCCTGGTCATCATTAGGAATGATTTCTAATGTTTGTAGAAGCAGTCTGCAGGCCTAGGTGCTTGGTTTTATACACCTGTGGCCATGGAAGTGATTGGAACACCTGAATTCAATGATTTGGATGGGTGAGTGAATACTTTTGGCAATATAGTGCATAAATATATTACATTTAAGTGAATTCACAGAATACATACACTATATTTCCAAAAGTATTCACAGGTGTATAAAAACAAGCACCTAGGCCTGCAGACTGCTTCTACAATCATTAGTGAAAGAATGGGTCGCTCTCAGGAGCTCAGTGAACTCCAGCGTGGTACCGTGATCGGATGCCACCTGTGCAACAAGTCCAGTCGTGACATTTCCTCACTACTAAATATTCCACAGTCAACTGTCAGTGGTATTATAACAAAGTGGAAGTGATTGGGAACGACAGCAACTCAGCCACAAAGTGGTCGATCACGTAAAATGACAGAGCGGGGTCAGTGGACGCTGAGGCGCATAGTGCGCAGAGGTCACCAACTTTCTGCAGAGTCAATCACTACAGACCTCCAAACTTCATGTGGCCTTCAGATTAGCTCAAGAACAGCATAGAGAGCTTCATGGAATGGATTTCCATGGCCGAGCAGCTGCATGGATGAGCGAGTTTGGTGTGGAAGAACTTGCCTGGCTTGACCTTGACCCAATAGAACACCTTTGGGATCAATTAGAGCGGAGACTGCGAGCCAGGAAATGCTATTTCTCTGTGTCGCCGAGGATTATGTTGGGAGACTTTTAATTTGAAACCGCGCAGGAGTTGAGTACCTTCACCATTAACGCAGCTGACATTAAACTCTAAGCCTCCGTCAGAGCACAGCTTATAGAAACGATTAAAACCCAGAGGTCAGCAGGCAGAGGGGTGCTGAGAGGTGTTCAGTAAGTGTCCAGTGTTTCTGTGAATTTATACCAAACGAATCCCAGCAGAGTTTTATGCGTTATGGAGAAACACGTTCATGAAACCACGTTTGGTTTTGTTATAAACTGCTCTCATGGTGACAGTCATCCTTTGGTTAAGTTACGAGGTCAAAGATGGCTTCCTTTACGCCAACTTCTTGTTCGAATTTTCCCGTTCCACCTAAAGTGGTGCCGCAATTACATTCTGGCGCCTCAGCTGTTAAAACAGTAACTGCCGCTTCATTTAAGGTGGAGCGGGACATTTCGAACATGATGCTATCGAATGAGAAGCCAACTCCAACCTTGTGGTTAAGCTTTAATAGCGTTAAATCCCTTCCATTCCAGGCAGCCACGGCTAAAGTGGTTTGTGTGCTACAGTGCTCTAACAACCAGAACCAGTAACAAAACCAAAGGGAAAAAGTGGTTTCATGCAAAAGCACTGATTTAAACCAAAGTGAGAGCATTGTGCCAGATATTTAACTGAGCTTGAATTCTTAGGCTTTAGTCCTTTTTACTGCAAAGACCAGGTTGATTCTGCAACCCAATTTCATGGTGTCATTTATTTCACTACGTTGTTAAAAAAACAAAAAAGCAACTTGATTATAGTTTATTTCACAGTTATATGTTGGATAGATAGTGGCCCCGAGTCATTTAACAGTGGTTATGGTAAACCAAAAGCTGGATTATGCAAAAATGTTTTAACACAGAACACTATCAGATTCCCCATTTGTTTTACATTTGAGTCTCATCTGTTTTTTAAAGGCTTTTCAGAGGTGGTGGCCTGAAAGAATGAGAAATCTTGAAAGTATGGAGTTACTTTGCTTTTGAAGTGTCTGGGTATAAGAGATAGTAAAAAAAAATCTTCTACAGGTAATCATTTTAAAGATCTCAATCCATAATTAAATCCACTGAAAACTATTTTTTTTAATACTTCCCTGCAGTTTGAAATGCCACCCCGTATCAGTCCCCTTAAGGATGCCATTCAGCATGTTGTTTCAAAGACAGACAAAACATGCAGACTAGAGGTGAAGTACATCAATGCTGTGAAAGGTAAGGTGGTGTCTAATAGATTTATTAGGTAATAATTTCTACAATGCACAATCATCGTTATCTTATACTGGTTGGGTGATATACCAGTTCATTCAGTTTACCAGTTGAAAATCTTTTTAAGGTGTTAGTTTTGTCATTACTGTTATACCAGTATGCACTTAAATGCAGAAAACGCAACTTACAAACAGTGCAGACCTCACTGACTCCCTCATCTCTTGTGTAGTAAGTTGCAGTAAAAGTCAATCTCTTGGGTTAGCCGTTAGCCATTTACCCAGCATGTGTCTTTATCCTTGCTCAATCAGCTGCTTCAGGCAACACTGTGGTCTCAACCTACAAGCTGAGAGGCTCTGTAGCTTCTCAGCTAAAACTAATAGAGTGAACGTCTGTAACATAAACTAAATTCCAGCATAGATGAAAGAGTGTGAGAGATGCACATATATCTCAAATCAGCTACCATTTGGTCAGATTTTGTGGTGTTGTCATCCTTTATCTGCAAAATAAGTGTTTTTTGTGGTACATGTACATAACAGATTATGGTAGAATGGATGGGTTTTCTTGTTTTTTTGTTTTACAGGACGTGGTGTATTTGCAAAGGGTTCAATTCGCAAAGGAGATTTTGTTTTTGAATATAGAGGAGATATGATAAATGATGCAGAATCCCAGAGAAGAAGAAAACTTTACCACCCGCCATGTGCTGCATTTATGTTTGCGTTTAAGTGGAAAGGGAAAACATGGTGGTAAGATTTCAAGTTGCACCTAAACTGCACTACTTATACTGAACTATACTGTGCTAAACTAAGTGATACTCTAATTTTGTGGTAATATATTGTGTATCCCCTTTTTTATGTTTCCATCTTCATAAGTATTGATGCCTCTAGAGAAGATGGATCATTTGGACGGCTAGTGAATGACGAACACCAACATCCAAACTGTAGGATGAAAACAACTGACATGAATGGAAACCCCCACCTTTGTTTGTTTGCCTTGAATGATATCAAAGAAGGAGAAGAAATAACTTATAACTATGGAGGTGAAGACTGCCCATGGAGAACAAAAGTATGTTGCACAGTACACAGTGAACAGAATGGCTCTTAGTGTTGCAGAATGTATTAAATAACTTAGTGGCTGAATGAATTATAATTTGAATCAATTAGAAATATATGAGTTTATCTCTATTACTTTATGAGAAAAAAAATTAACATGCTAAAAGTAAGAAAATACCAATCAAGTATTATCAGAATTTTCTTAGCATCAATTAAAACTGCAAACCATGATCAACCAAGTTGGCAATCTTCTAATACAAGAACAGGCAGTAGACAAACATGAAATGAAAGTTATTTATGTTTATGAGCCATTGAAAGTTATTTTAGATCAGTTGGTGTGTTTACATGCACTTGATAATCTGATAACTGCAGAAAATCAGATTGTGTCAGTAATTAATTCAGTGTGTTTACAAGGTCTTGGGTAATCAGATAATGGTGAAACTCCGGGTCTGCATGAGTCAGGCAGTGATCGGATTTCTGCTTAATAACCAGCCAATAAACTCACAGAATAAGACATAATGTAAACACAGTGTTAAAAATATCACTGAAAATGTGAGTATACGTCATCTATAAGATATAGAATAATAGAATATAAGAATATTTAAATCCTTTATTTTGTCAAACGTGTAGTCAGTTTAGGTGGCGCTCTGTTTTTGTACATGCACAGACTGAGAAATTCAAAAGAAATCTGATGAAGAGTTTACACAGGAAATCCAATTATTGAGCTAAAATCTAACTGTCTTTATTTATGTTCTGTTTACATGATTATTTGAATTATCAGTTACCTACAGAAATTCGCTTATGATTGAGTTGGTAAAAGCGTGTAAAAACACTTACAAATGTTTGAAAACACAGCCACAAAAATGGCCTGTGGTTAATTCATTTATTTAAGAAAATTTACTTAAATTGTGGATATTACAGAATAGATGTGGTAAAGTCATATGTCAAATGATTTCAGTGTAAGTTATGTGTGGTATACAACTGTCATATTGCAGGTAATTAAGTAAATGCAATCACAAAAAAGTCTAATTCTTATGAAAAATGTTACAGGTAGGTGAAGAAACAGCTGATATAAATGATATGATATAAATGTAGAGGACTCCAGTCATCCCTTCCATTTAAAGATGGTGGATGAACACAGTGTGAGAACTCACCAGCAGGTATTATAAAATGTTTTAATAAAATGTTTAATTTCATACAGTTTATGTGAAACACAGAGACAGAGGCGTGTCATTAAAAACTGCCTTTACAGACAAGCAGCATTACAGCTAATGCAATGGTAGCAGGTAACTCCTGTCCTTCCCTTCTGTCAAAGACTCAACAACACTACTCAGCAGGTAGATTCATGTCTATCACTTCATATTGAGTTCTACAGTCTTTCTTTGTCACGTTTTTTGTAGTTTTGCTATTTTAAGCAGCTAAAAGAAGTAAGAAAGTTTATTGTGACTGTGATCTAGTGTGAGTCAGTACACCCGAACACAGTTTAATGTTATGCATCCAGTAGGTTAGTGGTAGTGGGACATTTCAACCAGACTTTAACTTTCACAGGGATTTTTATCTTTGTTAATTATGTCTCTATTCTGGACACTCACGATGTCCCCACAACACACCTTTCATCAGTGTATGAGCAGAAACACTTTGTTTTCGCTTTTCACATTATAATAATCACCTTACAAAACTTGCTAAATGTAAAAAGAGACAATTTATTGCTCATCAGAATAGTTGCTGATTTATTTATGTCAATTTACTGACAAACTGTTTAACTAATTGTTACCGATAAATATTTCTAATGATTTTATTTTATTTTTTTTTAGATAAAAGACACAGATCTTGAAAATTCTGGTGAACTGTTTGATTTTACATCAGAGGGTGAAGATGATTCTACACTAGACAGTTCAGATGATTACATTCCAGATACCACTTCTGAAAGTGACAGTGATGGTAGCCTTAAACCAAAATATAAGTCTCACGATGATTTACTGGATGTCTCTGGCTCAGTGAGTTCCCCTGTCTGTGACTCCACAACTTCAGACAAAATGACCTCTGATAGGCGTAACCTTACATCTGAAGCGACTAGATCAGACAAAGAACTATGTTCAAGTCAGAATGTAAATGACAGCATAGTTGTTAGTGCATGCACAAAAAGAGTTGGGAAGAGAGTGTACAACAAGAGACATTATTGCTTGTATTGCTGTATCCCTTATGCTAAGATGGCAAGGCATCTTGAACATGCACACACAGATAAATCTGATGTGGCTAAAGCTTTAAGCTTTCCAAAGGGTTCCAAGGAGAGAAAAACCCAGCTAGATTACATTCACAACCGAGGAAACTATACTCACAATGCTGCTGTCATGGAGCCAGGAAAGGGAAAACTAGTGCCATTTAAATGTCCACCTAAAGAAGCGCAAGGAAATGGCTTCATGCACTGTGCATACTGTCAAGGACTTTTTACAAGAAAGGTCCTGTGGCGACATATGCGTAGTTGTATACTTAGTCCTGGATCAGTCGCCTCCAAACCAGGAAAGAACCGTGTTCAGTCCATGCGTATGTACACAGGGCCTGTGCCTTCAACTATCAGTAAACAACTGTGGGGAGTAATCAGTGCCATGAATCCTGACCCAATCACAGATATAGTAAAAAATGACCAAGTCATTATTGATGTTGGGCAGCACTTGTTAAACAAAGGTGGGACAACAGGCAAAAATCAACAGTGTGTGCGAGAGAAGACGCGAGAAATGGGAAGGCTGATTCGCAATGCTAGGAAAGTCACCACCTTAAAAAAAATGGAAGACCTCATAAATCCAAAGAAGTACAGGGAGACTTTCAAAGCTGTCAAGTGGACATGTGGGTATGACTGTGAAATAAATAAGTTCTCAATTCCATCACTAGCAAACAAACTTGGGAATACCTTGGTTAAAGTAAGCAAACTCTTAAAAGCTCAGGGTTTAATCTCGAACAATGCCGAACTTGTGAAGAATGCCAGTGAGTTTCAAGATGTCCATCAGGAAAAGTGGAATGAGCTGATCTCGGCTACAGCATTGAGGAACATCAGGGAAGCAAAGTGGAATGTGCCTACTCTCATGCCCTTCACCGAAGATGTCCAAAAAGCGCATGCATATCTCACTCAATTGCAAGATGAGTGGTACAATTCACTCTCTGAAAGTCCCTCTACAAAGGCCTGGATGGAGCTGGCAAAGGTGTATCTGGCCCAGATCATACGCTATAGCAGGGAAGGAGAGGTGGCAAGCATGCCCTTATCTGCACTTTCATCAAGAGACACTTCTCAAGGATTGTTATTAGAGGAAAACGTGGTCGCCCAGTTCCAATTCTTCTGACTCCAAAAATGCTGGGTGCGTTAGAACTCCTTGTTAGGCAGAGAGAGGCTTGTGGGGTTCTAAAGGACAATGGTTATATGTTTGCAAGACCAGAAGCTATGACACATTTCCGAGGTTCAGACTGCATTCTTGACTTTGCAAAGGCGTGTGGTGCAAAGTGCCCCCAGTTGCTAACATCTACCATACTGCGAAAGCATGCCGCAACCCTTTCAACAGTGCTGAACATGACAGACACAGAGATGGATCAGCTGGCCAGTTTTCTTGGACATGACATAAGAATCCATCGTGAGTTCTGTCGACTCCCTGAGAAGACTCTGCAGCTCGCCAAGATCAGCAAAGTTCTAATGGCACTGGAGCAAGGAAGATTAGCTGAGTTTCATGGCAAGAACTTGGATGAAATTGGGATAGATCCAGACGGTGAGTTATTTGACTTTTTCATTTGTTTATTCTCTATTCCTTTTTGTTGAATCACATTGTTAAGCTGTACTTATATATTTCTCACAGAAATAAATCTGGACAGTGATGAGGAAGACAGGAGTGTACAGGAGGAAAACTGTTCATCTACTGTTGATGGCCTATATCCTAATAAACTTCATATCTTGCTTTTGTTGAAATCCCAATACATAAGAGTTTCGGCACTCTTTGGTTAGTTATTTAGCTAACTAATGGATGTTGACAATGATTTGTTGTCATTATAGTGTGTTTTCATTGAATGTGCATATTATTATGGAGGCACATGGAATGAAAAAAAAAAACAAACATAATTCATGGTGTACTTAAATCAAAGTCTGTTTCTTGTCTAAACACTTTTAACTCTCCAAAGTTTAACCTCTCCAAAAGTACTGCAAAAGTTAAGAAACAAAAATTTAAATGATAGTTCAGCTTTAGACATGCAACGAGCAAACAGCACAGACAGGGTCATCACCTCAACAAAACGGTTAATTTCTTAAGCAATATGCAAATGCTCCTTACAAATAATTGCATCATCATACAAGCTCTGTGTGCACTTTAGAGGAAAATGGAGATGATGGGCTGGAGTTCAAAACGCATAAGTCATGCCCTCATACCACACAAAACCAACATTTCATACAAGCATTCACCTCACGACAGTATGCACACAACCGAGCAGGGACACAAAGGGGCTTCTTTAATTTGACGCTTCACGTTCCAATACAAACTGAATAGGCTTGTTGAATTTTTTTTGCTCAGATTTGTATTTGTTTAGATAATGGTTGCCAAAAGATGATCAGATAAAATTAGAACTGCTCATTTTGAAAGTATTATTTTTTTAGAATATCTTAGGCCCTCTCTGAGGGTATAGAGGGTCATGACGGTTCCCTTTGGTGTTAAGAAATGTGAGGTAAGCGAGTAGTAGTTAGCTGATGCTGGGTGGTTGAGTGATTGAAGATACATTTAAAAAATTAGTTATGACTGTGTGAGAATTAAAGAGAGTATCTTTAACAGTGAAAAGCAGAAGTCTTTGAAGGTTTGAGTTGTTGTATGATATAGATTGAAAAATAATTAATTCACTGCACTTTCAGTCCTTTGTATGTGAATAGAAATAGCCTTTCACTTTAATCTCACTGATATTCCTATCAAAACTAGGAATGTCAGTCATTCAAAGTGTGTTCTAGGCATGTGTAATGCTTTGCATCAATAGCACCATTTGCAGGCCTCAAGCTACATATCTATATTATCTATGAACAACTAAGCTAAGCTAAATTTTAAAATTTGAACTGTTATTGGTGTACTACTACTACTGTCTTTTAATTCTTAGCTGTAGATTAAACCTTTTTTTTGATCTAAATGCATGTAATTTGTCATTAGTAATACATTTATGGTTTTTTCAAGGTCCCCACAAATCAAATGAGAATTTGTGTGAATTATGCAAATAATATGTAAATGGGGTCCCCATCAGCCATACTCACTAGTTTTCTCATAAGTCCCCATATAGCATGGTGAAAACATTACTTCATCAAATCTGATGTTTCAAGTCGTGTATAGGCTTAGAAAGGCGCGGTTGGTGTTCCTGATTTTTTTCATATGTCTAGGACCTTTAGAAAGGGTGGTCCCTGCAAATGATGATCAGAAACTTGGTCCCCATCCAACATGGAAACCAGTATGTGTGTTCTGTAAGACTCTCCTCATAACCCCCAGTGTGTGTGAGACTCAGACCAGGTCAGATGTTTGTTGTGTCGATGCTGTAAAACAGGAAACAGGACAGAATGATCAGACATGAACACACACTGATCACAGTCAGCACTCAGACTCCACACACAGACACAATCAGGATAAACACCATCACTAGATAAACAGTACAGCCTCATCAACACTAATAAACCAATAAACAGCTCTGATTCTCTCATAGACTCACTCATGAAGACAGCTGTAGGAGCCTCAGCTAGAATGTTGATTTAGTGTTGTGTGTATTAATTTCTCTCTGTGTGAGTCGCCCCCTACAGGTCAAGCTGATTTTAATAAGAGGGAGCCTGACTGTGGGTCGTGGCTGAAATGGTAACACAGTCATTTGACCACACACACACACACACACACACACACACACACACACACAAACACACACACACACACACACACTTGCTAGCACCCAGGCAATGTGATTCAGAAACTAACAAATTCAGAAACTAAAAAATTCTAAAAACTAAAAAAGACTTTTGTTTTTTTAATATTTTTTAAATATTTTTAATACATTCTTTAAGCAGCTTTATCTAAACTTTACTCTTTTTACTGTTTTTTATTTTGTGGGAGTCAAAGGCAAACATTTTCAGTCAACAAAGTGGATTAAACTAGGAAGCATTTAACCACCACAACAGTAACACACTGACACACTGAAGAAAGGCAGTGTGTCAAAGCGCCTCTGTGCTGTTGTGACGAGATTAAAAAAACATTTAACAGATTATGCTGGTGTGGTCCAAATATTTTGAAATTTTTAACCTACAGTATTTCCAGTTTAGCACACAATCTCAATTCTCTAAGACACAAAACACCAGTGTCTGTGTGTGTTTATGGAGGAGGTTGAGCTCTAAAATGTTGTAGATCATCCACTGAGTGAATATGTGTACAGAGACAGTAATTCAGCAACTCACTGTAGTGTCTCCAGTTTACAGTGTGGATCCTCCAGTAGATCAGAGAGCAGCTTCACTCCTGAATCTCCTGGTTTATTGGAGAGCAGATTCAGCTCTCTCAGGTGTGAGGGGTTTGATTTCAGAGCTGAAACCAGAGCAGCACAGCCTTCCTTGGTTATACTGCAGTCAGACAGCCTGTAGACAGAAAAAGAAAAACCAAAAAATCTTTATTAACTTTCGTAAATGTCATCTCAAACACAAACACAGAACAACAGAATATCAGAGAAACACACAACACAGTTTTATTACAAACTAACAAATGATGAAAAATTGTGTGTGTGTGTGAGTAAAAGTGATCTCACCCCAGTGTCTCCAGTTTACAGTGTGTATTTTGCAGTCCAGCAGAGAGCAGCTTCACTCCTGAATCCTGCAGATTATTCCCACTCAGGTTAAGCTCTCTTAGACTTGAGGAATTTGAGCTGAGTGCTGAGGACAGAACTGTGCAGCTTTTCTCTGTGAGATCACAATCACGCAGCCTGAGAGAGAAACAGATGATGAAAAATTGTGTGTGTGTGTGTGTGTGTGTGTGATAGAGTAAAAGTGATGATCTCACCCCAGTGTCTCCAGTTTACAGTGTGGATTTTTCAGTTTGGCAGAGAGCAGCTTCACTCCTGAATCCTGCAGATTATTCCCACTCAGGTTCAGTTCTCTTAGACTTGAGGAATTTGAGCTGAGAGCTGAGGACAGAACTGTGCAGCTTTTCTCTGTGAGATCACAACCACGCAGTCTGAGAGAGAAATAATGATCTATCAGAAAAACTGACACCTCAAAAAAACTTCAATTCAGCAGATAAAATGAAGAGAAAAGAGAAACAAACTATGAAAACATGACAATTATAGTTTACAAACATACACACTAATGTATACTCTATCACACTCTCTCTCTCTTAAACACTAATACACATACTCTCTCTCACACACACACACACTAATGTATACTCTATCACACACTGCAAAAAAAACTCAAACAAAATAATTTTTATATAATGATATATATAATAAATGTATTATTTACTTAACATATGGTATATAAACATAAATGTTACAAAGAGAGAAAGTGATAAACTCGCTCCAGTTTCTTTTCTCCTACAGATCTCATGATCTGTCACACACAACAATCTGTGTGTCTGTGTGTGTTTATGGAGGAGGTTGAGCTCTAAAATGTTGTAGATCATCCACTGAGTGAATATGTGTACAGAGATTGTAATTCAGTAACTCACTGTAGTTTCTCCAGTTTACAGTGTGGATCCTTCAGTAGATCAGAGAGCAGCTTCACTCCTGACTCTCCTAGTTTATTCCAGCTCAGATCCAGCTGTCTCAGGTATGAGGGGTTTGATTTCAGAGCTGAAGCCAGTGAAGCACATCCTTCCTCTGTAATACTGCAGCCAGACAGACTGTAGAGAGAAGAAAAACATATATCTTTATTAATATTCATAAACATTATCTCGCACACAAACAGCGGAACAACAGACTGTCACACACACACACACACACACACACAACAGTCTAAGCAGAAACTAACTGGATGAAAAACAATGTGTGTGTGTGTGTGTGTGTGTGTGTGTGTGAGACAGTCTGTTGTTCCGCTGTTTGTGATGATCTCACCTCAGTGTCTCCAGTTTACAGTGTGGATTCTTCAGTCTGGCAGAGAGCAGCTTCACTCCTGAATCCTGAAGTTCATTGAAACCCAAGTTCAGTTCTCTCAGACTTGAGGAGTTTGAGTTGAGAGCTGAGGACAGAACTGCACAGCTTTTCTCTGTGAGATCACACCAACTCAGCCTGAGAGAGAAATGATGATCAGAAACACTGACACCTCAAACATGAACATCAATTCAGCAGATAAAATGAAGAGAGAGAAAATCACAAACACACTACAAAAACAAAAAAACTTTAAAATCTACACAGACACACACATACATGTACATACTCTCTCACACACACAAACACAGCATTTGGATGAAAGTAGTAAAAAACAAGATGTGTGATATTTTATCTTTTCAACTTCATTGTTTTCTGTAACCATACAATCATTCTGATGTTTAAGCTTGCAAAATGTTCCAAAAAGTTTGGATAGGGGCAATTTAAGACTAGGAAGATATTTAAAAAAATGTTCAACAGGTGATGCAATTATGCTTGGCTAAAACACAAGCCTCCAGGAAAGGCTGAGTCTTTTATGAGTAAGGATGGGTCGAGGCTCACTACTTTGATTAAAAAAATCAGAGAGCCTACCTGTTCCTCAAGTAATGACAGTAAGAATTTTAGGTATTTCACTCCCCTGCTTACTGTGCACAATACTATCAAAGGATTTAGTAATCTGGAAGAATCTCATAAGAAGTGAGGTCAAAAAGGTGCACAAAAAGTAAGGCCAATAAAAAAGTGCATGAAAAAAATGCCACCAATCGCTAATTAATTCTCGCTTGGGTTACATCAATTTCACTTTTGGCTTAATAAGTAACAATTAATTTTACTTTGCAAAAAGATTTACAACATCCTAAAATATTGCTTCTAATTTAGATGATGTTGTTTGCATTGCTTTAAAAGAATTACTGTATAGTCACTGATAGGACAATGTTTAAACACAAATGCATTGTGTTAATGATGTGGAAAATGGGTGGTTCACAATTTAAGTCAGACTGACAGTATTTCATAGTGTTGAATGTTTACTCACAGTAACCATAACACAATATACATTGCATGTTCTTAGGATTTTTTTATAAACTAATATTAAGTACACATTCTTCATTTTTTTATACATTGGGCAGCAAGGCAAGTCATTTGGGACAGTGTAATGTAGGAAATCTTTTAATCACAGTGTTTACTGCATTTCAAACTATACTTGATAAATTCACACAATATTATAATATTATTTTAAATCTTTTAATATTATATGTTATTCATAACCATGTTAGGATTTAAGCAATAACTGAGATTTGTTCTAATCTTCCTCAGGTAAACAAACTGTCCCAGGCTCTTGTTGATGGATCCTCCCTGCCTTCACTTTTTCTCTGTACTTCTCTGTTGCTCCTGTCACTCTATTTCTTATGCATCTTATGTTTATATATTTTTATCTTTTGCTGAACTCTCCCCCTTATTTATTGGTTCTATGTCAGTCTTCTCTGTAATACATACTCTTAGGTTGGCCTTATGAGCTGTTGATATTGTTTAGCACTGTAATGCACTGTAATAATTTCCCTATTATGGGACTAATAAGGGTAACTTAATCTTAATCACCTTCTGTTGGTGTGTTTGTGTGTTTATATAGAGACAGTAATTCAGTAACTCACTGTAGTTTCTCCAGTTTACAGTGTGGATCCTCCAGTAGATCAGAGAGCAGTTTCACTCCTGACTCTCCTGGGTTATTCCAGTTCAGATTCAGCTCTCTCAGGTGTGAGGGGTTTAATTTAAGAGCTGAAACCAGAGCAGCACAGCCTTCCTCTGTAATACTGCAGTCACACACACTGTAGAGAAAAGAAGAAAAACTTGTTTACTGACATAAATGTACATGCAGCCTGCAGCGGAGGTGAAGATGGGTGTTCTCACTGATGATTGGTTGGGTTTTTGGAGAGGGAGGGAAAACATGGTAAGGTATTATCGGTTGGTATATGTTGTTGGCTCACTGTGATGCAACCAAACATGAGAGGCTGTTTAGAGGCAGGAAAACCACTACACTTCAATCACAGATTGCAGGGAAACAAGTATTTGTCATTTGAATAATATGAGACAATGGAGTGAGATTAATGTGACAAAGGAAATGAACTAACAAAGAAAAAGACACATTTTGACTTTAGGTAGAGCAATGATAACCAATGATGGCTGTTAAAAGCCTATCAGAGTAACACTGAGAAATACATCAATGAAAAACAGGTCACTGTTACCAGTGAAAACCAGCAACTACAATTAAGAGTGAGGAAAATGAGAGGAAAATGTGATCAATGAGTTCTGTTAGAAGCTGGAAATGATGATAGTATGAATATGAGACAAGCTCAGAGTCCTGTGAGGCAAGGCAAACAATGTCTATAATTAAATAGTTTGTGAGGCAGGGGAAACGTCTATGATTAAACAGTTTGTGAAGCCCAGGATACAACATCTATGATTAAATAGTTTGAAAGGCAGGAAAAAAATGCCTAAGATCAAATAGTTTGTTCACCATTGGCACCTTGGTGCAGACTGTAGACCAGGGTCCTTTCTGTGTGGAGTTTGCATGGTCTCCCTATGTCAGCATGGGTTTCCTCCCAGCACTGCTAACTTGCCTCTAGATATGTGTGTGTGTGTGTGTGTGTGTGTGTGTGTGTGTGTGTGTGTGTGTGTGCGCGTGCATGTATATGTCAGTCTGTTTGCCCTGCAATGGACTGGTGACCTGTTTCCTGCCTGTGACTGCTGGGATAGGCTTCAGCTCACCCCCACAACCCAGAGGGATAAGCAACTTAAAAAGTGTGTGATAAAGGACACTGCTCTAAATTTGATGTGTTTTTGTGTCTTTTTGTGTAAAAAAAAAGCTGTAATTTGCTCACTGTAGTTTCTCCAGTTTACAGTGTGGATCTTCCAGTAGATCAGACAGTAGCTTCACTCCTGACTCTCCTGGGTTACTGTAGTTCAGATTCAGCTCTCTCACATGTGAAGGATTTGACTTCAGAGCTGA
The DNA here is from genome assembly GCF_904425465.1 of Colossoma macropomum. Taxonomy (NCBI): domain Eukaryota; kingdom Metazoa; phylum Chordata; class Actinopteri; order Characiformes; family Serrasalmidae; genus Colossoma; species Colossoma macropomum. The sequence goes on from NW_023495723.1 coordinate 786,348, forward strand.
AGCCAGAGCAACACAGCCTTCTTCTGTAATAGAGCAGAATTCCAGCCTGTAGAAAGAAGAAAGTCCTCATATTTACAACTAAACACAAATACACAAATACACAACAATGTGGAAGACAAAAAGTAAAACAAATTCAACTGCAAAGCAGAACTTTACACAACATGCATATATGTATGTTTCTTTGTGTAACTCACTTCAGCACAAAAACACACACACTTACTGTATATTCTCCAGTTTACAGTGTGGATCCTCCAGTAGATCAGAGAGCAGCTTCACTCCTGACTCTCCTGGTTTATTGCAGCTCAGATTCAGCTCTCTCAGATGTGAGAGGTTTGATTTCAGAGCTGAAACCAGAGCAGCACAGCCTTTTTCTATGATACTGCAGTGAGACAGCCTGCAGAGGGAAGAAAAATTAGCAAACCACTGAATAAAGGTTCACTCAGCAACTAGTACTGTATGTAAAAAAGAACAATCTTTTCCTTCAACACACAAACTCATAGAAAAAAAAATACACATCAGAATCAGGGTCACAGGAATTCTCCAAAGACCCACCTCACCCTCACACATTTATCATGAAAGAGAAATGCAGATTTCCACATCACATATAAGATCATTCAACACTGGCATATAAAAGTAAATCAATGTAATTGATAGTCACAACATTTTTCAAAAATTCTGAAGTTAAATTAAGTCAAATGAGCATAGGCTAAAGCTGAATCAAGGTTGCTAGCGATTAGTGAGATTACATACAAGTTGTTAATTAGACATTGGATGCAGTCAGGGGTTAAACTAGGATGACACCACTATGGTAACTAACAGAAAGAGAGATATTAAGAAATAAACAGAGCAAGAAAAAGTGGACAGGTGGCTTTTTGTTTATATACATGGAAGATTTGGGATTATTGCCACTTGAATATTCATCAAGCACCATCAACTAGCAAAAATTGAATAACTCAGAATAATGTTTTTACTGTAAAATTTTACAGGCTGGTAATGGTTTAGGATCATCAGTTTTTCCCCTGTGGAGCATCATGCATGCCAGTGAGAAATAGAGCCTTGAAGTGGGAAATGTTACCCCTGGTACAAATGATACTGCTTCACATTTGAGTGTGTAAAACAACAGTAAGTCAGTAACTCACTGTACTGTCTCCAGTTTACATTGTGGATCCTTCAGTAGATCAGAGAGCAGCTTTACTCCTGACTCTCCTGGCTTATTGTTGTTCAGATTCAGCTCTCTCAGGTGTAAGGGGTTTGATTTCAGAGCTGAAACCAGAGCAGCACAGCCTTTCTCTGTAATATTGCAGTCATGTAGCCTATAGAGAGAAGAAAAACCTACAAATGAAAGCCACTATCATAACAGGAACAGTTTTTCCTAATCCAGAACAATCTACACAAATCATCTCTCACATAAAAAATACAAGACTATCAATAAACATTCTTTATATATGTTTCTCTTTCACACATTTAACTAGATTTGATCAAATAAAGACAGTGAATATGTCCATCTGTCTCATGCTTTTTCATTAAAAAAATAGACAAGTATGATTTATTGCACAGCTTGGGATTTTACCTTTTCAGTAAAAATAAACCTATACCAGTACATACTTATAGCACTGAATATAATGTAATGAAAAAGGAAACATTAATAAATCCATATAAAACAATACAAGAAAAAGTACTCACACAACTTTTCTGGACAATTTTGCCACTGGCAGCAGTCTCAGAAGACATTTCTCTGATCTGTCAAATTTACTCAGGTCAAATTCATCCAGCTCCTCTTCTGAATTCAGCATCACAAATGCCACAGCTGACCACTGAGTAGGAGAGAGATTAGCTCCACGGAGGCCCCTGGAACTTTCTCTGTTCAGGTATGCTTGAACTTCCTGCACTAGAGAATGATCATTCAGTTCATTCAGACAGTGGAACAGACTGATTGTTTTCTCTGGAGAGAGATTCTCCCTGATCTTCTCCTTGATGTACTGGACTATTTCCTGTTTGCTATAAGAGCTATTTCCAGTCTGTGTCAGTAGGCCTCGTAAGAGAGTCTGATTGGATTCCAGTGAGAGACCCAGAAGGAAGCGAAGGAAAAGGTCCAGGTGTCCTTTGTCACTCTGCAAGGCCCTGTCCACTGCAGCCTTGAGGAAGTCAGACACTGTTGACTTTTTGAACAAATTGAGAAATCCAGGTAGTACATTTTTATAGTGTGAGAAGGAAAGAAATGCATATAAAGCAGCCAGAAACTCCTGAACGCTCAGATGCACAAAGCTGAAAACCTTCCTCAGGTTCAGCACAAACTCTTCTCTGAAGATCTGAGTACACACTCCGGAGTACACTGACACTTCTCTGACATCAATGCCACACTCTCTCAGGTCTTCCTCATAGAAGATCAGGTTTCTTTTTTCCAGCTGTTGGAAAGCCAGTTTTCCCAGCGCCAGAATGATCTTTCTAGTCTGCTCATGATCAATGTCACTTTTTGGGTACTTTTGGCTGCTGTGTTTGATCTGAAAGATCAGGAAGTGTGTGAACATTTGAGTCAGAGTCTTGGTGATCTCTCCACTCTCTGCTTCACCCAACATCCTCTCTAGAACAGTGGCTGCAATCCAGCAGAAGACTGGGATGTGGCACATGATGTAGAGGCTTCTTGAGGACTTCATGTGTGTAACGATTCTTTCAGCAAGGCTCTGATCACTGATTCTTTTCCTGAAGTATTCCTCTTTCTGAGGGTCACTGAACCCTCGTACCTCTGTTACCTGGTTAATACAGTCAGGAGGAATCTGATTGGCTGCTGCTGGTCGAGTAGTTATCCATAGGAGAGCAGAGGGAAGCAGATTCCCCTTGATGAGGTTTGTCAGCAGCACATCCACTGAGGCTGACTGTGTTACATCAAATAAGCTCTCATTGTTCTGGAAATCTAGAGGAAGTCGACATTCATCCAGACCATCAAAGATAAACATTACTTTATAATCATCATAGTCTCTTGGTTTTAATTCTTTTATGTCTGTAAAAAACTGATGAAGAAGATCCACCAGACTGAGCTTCTTCTTCTTCATCAAGTTGAGCTCTCTAAAAGGAAGTGGAAATATGAAGAGAACATCCTGATTGGCTTTTCCTTCAGCCCAGTCCAGAATGAACTTCTGCACAGAGACTGTTTTTCCAATTCCAGCGACTCCTTTAGTCAGCACAGTTCTGATGGGTTTGTCTTTAAAGATGTCGTTGCATTTGATTGGGGTCTCCTGTGTTGCTGGTCTCCAGGATGCTGTTTCAATCTGTCTGACCTCATGTTCATTATTGACCTCTCCACTCCCGCCCTCTGTGATGTACAGCTCTGTGTAGATCTTCTTCAGAGGTATTGAGGTTCCAGAATTTGTGATTCCTTCATTAATTTTCTGAAACCTTTCCTTCAGTGTGGATTTGAGCTTTTGATGAGAAGGAGCCAGTTCTAATGCATAATTAATAATAAAATCAATAGGTTAAATACTGACAATTAATGGTCTGTATCATTATTATGCCAAAGAAAATATGACATATTATGGAGTCATGACAAAAAGATGTTTAAAAAATTAAACTTAATGTATCTTCAGTGGTAATGATTATCATTGACACTATATCATTATCATAATTTAGACTCTTGAAATTTATGTACATAATGAATAATCACATGATCTCTTACTGGTCTGTAGTGTGTTAGCAAGGTCTGTCTGGTTCATGTTCCTCAGGAGTGTGCAGTGTGATCTTTAATGCTCCCTCTCTGACAATCTGATCCTCCTCATTCTCCACCTCTCTCTCAGAGCATGCTGGGTAATTCAGATTTAGAAGCTTCACAAACCTCTTCAGCTGATTCTTTACCACAGAGATGACTTTGTGCTCCAGCTCCTGATTAAAAAAAAAGGATACCAGAAACAGGGTCCTGTTAACAAGTTCAAGGGCGGAAGTAATGTTTTCATTAAAAAATCGTTACAAAAATGATTTCCTCTTAATATATTTTTTTTGTTGAATTTCATACAGTTAAATGGTTCGGCAATATGCACGACATGTGGATGTGGCTTTAGTTCAGATAATTCCAATCCTAATAACCGACTGGCTGAGCCGCATTTAAAGCTGTTGTAAAATACACAATATGCACACTCCTATGACCACCTCAGAGCAACTGAACTCTATTACTGCATCACATCACGAAAAATCCTTGTGCTATCCACCCTTAGAACCCTATGATTTTTCTGGGACCTTTTTGGGTCAATTACAATTATATTTGCAATTATAAAGTATTTACATGAGACAGTCACACATGACATGTTATTTTCAGGAGATACTGGACTACACAGATGTGCTATTATTTGACATGTAAATGCTAAAAGAATTTTAATCATTTTATGAAGCAGAGTCTGCTGAGTGATTTTATGAATGAATCATGTCGCTGTTTTAACCCTTTAATGAAATATGAAGGCTATACGCAGAGCAATAATATAAGGATTTTGGTGATTTTCCAAGCCAAATTACTCACTGATGCTGTTGAGTTTGGGTTGGGTCTTTTGAATGATTTGATGCGTGGATCACGTCTGTAGCTTTCAACTACTGCATTTTGTCCACTTAACTTAATGAAAAAATCTTTTATTTTCATAGGTCACAGAAATGGGCAAACAGACAACAGAGAAATGCTTGGTATGCTCATAGTAGAGATGATACTTCATAAAGAGTCTTTGCTTTGGGGAAACAGGTGTGAGAAATCAGAAGTCTGGTGAAGATGAACGTTGCTAGGTTGATCGATTGGAGTCCTAAGTCATGTGAAGCAGCCAAGTGTTCTGGGAATTGTAGTTTGAGGTGTGACATTACCCCCCTCAAGGAGTCTGGGATAGCCAACACCTACCCAGCCGGAGGTGTCGTAGGGTGTGACCCTGGAGCTATCCCAGTGCTGGATGGGAACCGGACTACTGGAACGAACTGGACAGGAACTGGAGATGTTCATCCTGGGGGTCCTCTAGGACGAGGAGCTGACTTCTCAGGATGTCTCGCCAGTACCCAGCTCCTCTCCTCTGATCCATCCCAGTTGATGAAGTATTGCAGATTCCCTCCATGTTGCTGGGAGTCCAGCACCAGGTGAAACCTCGTCCAAAGGCCCAGGGACCTCAGGCTTAAAGAGCGAAACCTGATAGGAGGGTGAGATACCGAATTGTGCTGGATATACTTGGGTTGTAAATTTCAGCTACCCTCCACAAACCTGAAGTCCTGTGTAGATAACCAGACCTAGTCCCCTGGCTGAAGGGAGGGTTTCTCCCCATGATAGGTTTCTCCCCATGACACCTGAGAGCCACCAAGATGTTGCAGTGGGTTTGCTCCCACTGTGATAGTGGAGGTTGGTAGCCTAGTACACATTGAAAGGAGTGAGTAGCAGATCAAACTAGAGAGTTATGAACAATCTCCGCTCAGGTGAAAAACTGTGACCAGCCACTGGGGTTACTACTACAAAATGCTCTCAAAAAAAATGTCCAAACTCTTGATCACACATTGCATTGTCCATTTGACTGGGAATGATAACTGGAGGTGAAATGTTGATACCGAGGTGTTCACAGAAACCAGACCATATATCGAAGTGAATTGTGGACCTTTATCTGACACAATGTCTTCAGGAGCCCAACAGCCCAAGTACAATGTGACCAACTGCACCACAATACATGTGCAGACCTCCACAAAGACAGCAAAGCCTCTCCTCTCTGGACAGCCTGGATGAATCACATTGCATGGGTTCAGGAGCTGAGCTGGAACTGGATCCAGAATGGGAGCCAAAGCTAGAATGGTAGCTGGAGCTGGAACTGGAACAGGAACTGGAACTTAATTTTATATGAGAACCTTTGTGCAACATTTTTGTAAGAGTTGGTCAAGTCTAATAGATAAATAAATGAGTTGGTCCAAGTCGAAGTGTATATATAGGGCTTTTTACAATAAGTGTTGTCATAAAGCAGCTTTAAAGAAAAATCTGGGTCCAAGCCAAAATGAGCATCAGCAATTGTGACAGTGGCAAGGAAAAACTCCCTAAGAGCAAAAGGGAGGAACCAAGCCTCAAAGGGGGAACCCATCCTCCTCTGGTCAACACTGGATAGCAAACAGTATTAGTATAAAATTGTAAAATAGAAAAACAAGGAAAAACAGGTGAAGCAATGGTTATAATTAAAAAGACTGAGTCTTTTTAATTATAACCACACAGAGTGTTAGTTCTGTAAAGAATGACTGATTACAGCTAAATTGTCATCTTAGCAAAACAACTCAGTTAGTACTTCTGGATTGAGTCCATTTTGGAAAGCTACTAAACAGGTGTGAGAAATCAGAATTCTGGTAAAGCTGAGTGTTGATACAATGATCGTTTGGAGTTCTGAGTCATGTAAAGCAACAAGGCATTCTGGCAATTGTAGTTTGAGGCAGCTACTGTATGTTGCCGTAGTTCCAGCCGTGCTGGAGGGAGGTGTGAAAAACAGCTTAAATAACTCTCTTGAATTTAACAAAATGTGGAATTGAGGATTTTTACCTCTTCCGACTTGAGGAGAGGCTGCAGGAGAGAACAACTAAAAACTGCTTCCATACTTAAGAAACTACTACCCAGATAGCAAGCAACTCCAGATCCACTTTTCGCCTGGAAGATCTGCATAACAGTCATGTCCTTCTGGCAGAATTGGCCCGGCTTTGGAACAGGTTCGTTTCACGACTCGGTTCTTTGTCACGTATAGATTGATTCACTGCCAATGCTGGTCCGAAGAGAGGCATTCTCAGGTGCATTTACATTTTTTTTCAGTTTAACGATTTCAACAGCCAGTCATTTGAGGTGAGTTATCTTAATCTGTAGCTATGTTAATTCATATTTGCAATTCATTAAGCTGTATTGTTTATATGTTTCGTGTTTCTATAAAAGGCAGTATGACTAACATTAGCTTTGTTTTTTAGGACAATTTTCTCCAAAAAAATCTCCGCCTGTTCCTTTCCAAGGTAAGTTGATACTAGCTGTTAATCTTGCTATCGTGGGTTAGCTAGGTTTCTGAGTTTAGCACTATTTGGAATTTTTATGTCAGCTCTAGTTTAAATTTAGATGTCATTGTTTAGCTCATCGTTGACAGATATGTAAGTAACATTCATATATGTCCATTTTTTAAAGTTAACGCTTTCTTTAAGGGCTTAAACTTGAAGTCTGTCTTTTATTAATGTAGCATTAACCTCTTAGCCAGCTGGCTAGCTTTCTGGTACCTGCCTAGCCTGCTAGCTAGCTAGCTAGTGAACAGTAATAGCTAGTGAGAGTGGAATATATTCAGTTATAACAAGAAAATAACGTGTAAAACATTTAATGCAAGTCTTTCACAAGCAAACAGTGATGTTCAACTGGTGGTTTATCATCTGGTTTTATTTAATGGACACAGATTTTAACGCTTTTAACAATTTTAACAACTGGGCTTTTTCACTGAGTCTGTATAGTCACAGCATTGTGTCCACTGCAGCTCAGAGCTGTTTAAGCTTGTAGCGCTGCTGTTCTTGTCATTATTTCATTGTCACTCAGCTGTACTGAAAGCCGCAAACTCCACATTGTCCAAGAGACATTTAATTAGACAAAATAACTTAAATAAGCACACTTTCTTCAACTTTGCTAAAATGTGTAACGAACAACACTTCTGTTCCCTACCAAATATTTAAATCATAATCGCGAAAAAATGGTGATCAAATGAAGAATAGGATATGGAGGAAAAGGAAGGATAGCCTAGGTGAGTAGGGGAGGATGGGCTGTGAAGGGGGTCAAAAATGGATAACGGATGATAAATTGCCAGTTGAACATCACTGCTCCTAGCTAACAGACTCGCAATTAGGGCTGTGAATGGGCTCGAATGTTATCACACACACACAGATCATCTAAACCGCTTATCCTTCTGGGTCGCGGTGTCGAATGTTATCGCTTTTGTTAAATATTATTTTAATTTATTTTACTTTATGTGCTTTTATTAACTTTGTTCTGTTTCCCTTGCCTTTTGTGTTAATCTTGTTTGCATTTTGTATGTCTCTCTTGGGTGATGTGTGGGGGCTGTGCAGAGCAGTCCCTTTATCATGTAATGGTTATCTGGTTATCTATAGCTCCCCCATCTAGCAATGCCTTTTCTTGAAAGGATTTCTCAGAGACATCTTGGCTCCTAGATGGGGGAGTCTGTAAATTCCTGGGTGGGCCTCAACACCTCTATTTTAATTACAAAGGTAGAGGCAGTTGCCCATCCAGTAGCAAGTCTGACCCATTGAGACAAAGAAACAACTAGAGGGCATGGTTTACATGGTTGACTATAAGTCCATAAGCTTTTGGAAGCCTAGGCAGACTTGCTTGGTTGGGAAGACACGTGTTAATTAAACGTCTTTTCCTCAACAAAGTCTCCACTCCTGTTTCTTCAAGAAACCAACACTTGCCAGCAGAAGTCAACAGATTCTTTTGGCGTAGTCGGCAGGATCTGAGCTCTGCAAGGTTTTCCAGCTTTTTTAGACATCCGATGCTGTAAACATCTGCTGCAGTGGGACGGAAAACAAGAATCCGGTGACGGTCTGCTGGTGGCTGATCCTGTGCTGTAAAGATGCTGAGCCTTCACCTCTTACACTAACGGTGAGTGAAAGAAAACTCAAAACACACCACACACAGCCAGAGTAGGAGTGTTGTCTGTCTTATATGTAGTTCCCTCCATATGATATGTATGGAGAGGTTGCAGGACTTATTCCTGTTTGTCGACCATAAAATCTGTTAGAAAGATGTTTCTCACTGAGGGACAGTTTTAGAGATTCTGTTCCTGTTGTAGATTTTCTCTTCCTTTATCTAGGAAAGGCGCAGAAATGTATAGAAATATTTTCTGGTCTTTACACAAGCAATGGCGTTTGCTTTGAATTAGGTGTGTCCTAGTTCCTTAGTTCCTGATCAGAGTGCAAGGTGGTGTCCTGAGTCGGAGAACAGTTCAGATCTACTTTATCGTTTTGTATTGTTTTTGTTTGTAATTGTGTAAGTTTAAAGTATTAGCACTTACAATGCAGAAAGGAAGCCGAGCTTGGTTTTCCAGAGGTGTGGCTGGTTCCACTCCAAATACTGCAAAATCCACACCTCCCCAATATGCAGACAGAAGTGCATTTGAGGTAGATTTAACAATGATGCTAGACAAATTTTGTCTAAAAAGAAAGGCTAAGCTCTGTAAAAAGTTTGACATTCCAGAAAGCTCAGCGTGGAGTCAGGAGCAGTGTTTCACAATGTGTAAAAAAGAAAGATTTTGAGGGATGTGTTCAGGTTTTCAGACAGTGGCATGCTTTGCTTATGGGAGAACAATGTTCCAAAATTGGCCAATTAAAAGAAGAATGTGCTAATCACAAACATGCTGCTGTTAGTGCACAGAAAACCTGTGAAAATACACAGCGCTCACTTGTTCTCCTTAAAGCAAAAGTTGAGGTTCTAGAAAAGGAGAGAGATAACAGAGCAAAACAGTTATATCCATCCTTAGATGAATTTAACACCAAGACAGGGCAATCCATGTCTTTCAGTGATAATGAGGATGACACTTTTGACCTCTCTGTACTGGAAGCTGCTCCTGTAGTGATAAAACATGTAAAGTTAAGAGACAGACAGGACAAAGTAACTGTGAAACACAAGCCCCTTCCCCCTGAACAAATTGATTGCATTGCAAAAGAATTCAGCCATCCTAAAGTGATGGGTCTGGGTCCTTTTTTGATGCTAATGACATGCAAGACAAAGCTCTACTCTTTACATCCATTAGATGTCTTGGCGGTGTGCTCTCAAACAGCTGATGGTGAGACTTCACAAGCTGAGGTGGCCCAGCTGCACACAGCTATTGTGTTAAAGAATGTGTCCCAAGGTTCAGGGAGTAAACAAAGCAGGGGAATGCATGATAATGCATGCCACTACTGTGGTAAAATGGGCCCTTGCACATGCAAGAAGAAGTTAAAGGCAAACAATAAAGTGAGTTTAGGGAAAACTCAATCCATTCCCACAGAGGATGAACAATTAAAATAACGATAGCTTCTGTGGGAGCGTATTTATAGCCAATTATACATGAGCAGGACAATAGATGGTAGGTAAAAACTACTGTGAATCATAAACCAGCCAGTTAATAACTTTAGCCATGGTAAAAAAGTTAAGTCCTTCACTGTTTTAAGGCTGCTGCATTGGGTTCTGTGTAACCTGCGGGTGCCTTCAATGGTTTTATGCCATCATTAACAATGAGGATGCAATTTCTTTTGAAGGCAAATTATAATATATTAGCTAGACTGGTTCAGGTCTGCAGAACAGATAAAGATTTGTAAAGAGCACTGTTGGTCTCAGATCAGAACAAAAGGGAAAAAGTAACATCTAACAACAGCAGGGGGCAATTTGTCTTTGTAATAAAGTATAGAATGATGTGTGGATTACCAGGAGCACACACTATTCCCAAACTGGTTGAGTTCTGAAGTTATGTAATAAAACACATACATATGAGCTAAGATGAATAATGGAGACTAATTGGGGTAGTTGGTACTTTAAGTTTTAGTACAATTGAATTGTAATTCAATAGGTTTGGGAATCTCCAAGAAGGGAGAATTTTGATTGATTGTGGTAAAACAGAAATTGAAATATAATTATGCATCAGGCCAGTCAAGAAGAACACATAAAATTAATTTTTATGTAGATCTTGACTCAGTCCTGCAAGGATCTCAGCATACAGTCTCAAAGACTGTAAAACACAGTATGAGTGTTTTTTCACCACATGAAGTGACAAAGTTTCAGTGTAGCTGCTAAGATAAGGATTTAGTCCATGATTTCGCTGAATTTAGCATGGTCTGGTGGTTCTTTACAGCTGTTGAGGGCGATGCATTTTTTATATCATGTTAGAGTGTGAACTTCCATTATGTTTGGAGCTTGTTAGAAAAAAGCATGCAATTTTATTACAAGGCTTCAAGGAAGTTCCACTTGAGGTTTGGCAGAACCCCTGAAGAAGGTGAGGTGTGACTGAACCTTTAAGGAGGGGTGGATGCATTTTGGTCAGGACTGTCATGATAAGAATCACACAGCTGTTCTCATCAGAGGCTAAAAGGAAAAGGCTGTTCTAAGTTCTCTTGGTTAAGGTTGCAGCAGTTTTATGTCAAGGTTGTAAAGTGTGGACACATGCTTCACATTGTAAAATTGCCCCACCTCCTTAATTAGGGATACATGGGTGGTCTAACTGGAAGGGCCTTGTGGCAAAACTGTTGGCTTGTAGGCTGGAGGGGTGATCCCCAAAGTGAAGATTTCCCATACCCCTAAATGACGACTAGCGTCCCCACACTTCCAGTTTGAACCTTAGGACCCAAAAGGTGAGGTAAGGTCAGACTGGTGGCACAGAATACAATGTCAGAGCAAACATCCACATGTATGTCCCATGTTGTGTGTATTACGATGACAAGATACTGCTGATGGTATTTTTTGTGTTTTACAGCTACCAGAAGCAGAAAAACCTCACAACCACACAACCTGAACCAGCCAAGAATACTTCCGGTTCTACTAACAGATGACCATCTGAGTGTTCGACAGAGACAATATCATCAGAGATCAAGACATCAAAGCCAGAAATCTCACCAACTTGAAGATGACTACGATGATCAAAATAAATCCGAACTTTGTTTTCAGAACTTTCATTTGGTGCATGACATACACACCATTCCTGGGTAATCCTGTCTCTAATGTAGACAGTGACAACACATTTCAATCTAACAAGACAAACGTTGTTTCCAGGACAAAATGTTTGTATCCCGCACCCGGTAAGTGTATCTGCAGGACTAGCATGGTCTGGACATGCCATTTCTGACTGTGATACATGTGCCGTGTTACATACTAATGTTCCAATTTTCAATGTCAGTTCATGCCACAACATAACCCGGCCAAAGACCACTCAATGTTGTACACCTGGTATGCCGTTCTGTGACCAAATATATGCTCCATCATATAATACTATAGATATTATAACTCCATTTAAATTGCCCTGGTGATGTTTTGGCTCAACAAGGAGGTGTTTGTGCGATAGTTGGTGCTGAATGCTGCTCTGATGTTATTGATCCCACTGCAGATCTTAATGGGTATATTAATGATCTAAATGATCTACGTAATCGTGTTACCCACATGGATCAAAACAGAGGAGATTGGCTGAGTGTTTGTTTGGGTTCGTGGTGGCTGTACTGTCATGAAATTTTACTGATCTTTGGCACATTTTGTGTTATTGTACTGATAATTTATTCCATGAGACGTTGTTGTATCTGTACAGCTAGGAATATGCAACATGTACATATAGCACAAACAGATGTAGAACCTACCATAGTAAGGGATATTTCTGTGGTGACAAATGATTACATTTAAGTTAAAATGCCTATACCTGGTGTCCAGACGGGTATATGAATAATTAACCTATGTTGACCACACTTCTGTATGGTCAGGAGGGAGGTGTTAAATATTATTTTACTTTATTTGTTTTCATTAATTTTGTAACTTCTCTTAAACCTTTTTCTGTTTTTTTTCTTGCGTTAGTCTCGTTTTCATTTTGTATGTCTCTCTTGGGTGATGTGTGGAGGCTGTGGAGAGCAGTCCCTTTTGTCATGTAACGACCTGCAATGGTTAACCTTTTTCACATCTGGGTATCTACAGCTCCACAATCTAGTAATACCTTTTGTTGAAGGGATATCTTGGATATATCCTGGCTCCTAGGTGGGGGAGACTGTAAATTCCTGGGTGGGCCTCAACACCTCTATTGTAATTACAAAGCTAGAGGCAGATACCCATCCAGTAGGGGGGTTCTGAGTCTTTTAGACGTCTCCACTCCTGTTTTCTTCAAAAAACCAACACTTGTCACCAGAAGACAACATGGGTGACATTTTAAGGTCTGAGTGTGTGTTTTATAGCTCTGTTTCCATTAAAGCTGAGTTATGGGTGACATTTTAAGGTCTCTGAGTGTGTGTTTTATAGCTCCATTTCCATTAAAGCTGAGTTATGGGCGACATTTTAAGGCCCCCGAGTGTGTGTTTTGAGTTGAATTTCCATTAAAGCTGGGTTATGGGGACATTTTATGGTCTCTGAGTGCATGTTTTGAGTTGAATTTCCATTAAAACTGAGTTATGGGTGAAATTTTATGGTCTCCGAGTGTGTGTTTTGCAGCTGTATTTCCATTAAAGCTGAGTTATGGGTGGCATTTTAAGGTCTGTGAGTATGTGTTTTGTAGTTGAGTTCCCATTAAAGCTGAGTTATGGGTGACATTTTAAGGTCTCTGAGTGTGTGTTTTATAGTTGAGTTCCCATTAAAGCTGAGTTATGGGTGACATTTTAAGGTCTCTGAGTGTGTGTTTTATAGCTCTGTTTCCATTAAAGCTAGTTATGGGTGACATTTTAAGGTCTCTGAGTGTGTGTTTTATAGCTCCATTTCCATTAAAGCTGAGTTATGGGTGACATTTTAAGGCCCCCGAGTGTGTGTTTTGAGTTGAATTTCCATTAAAGCTAAGTTATGGGGGACATTTTAGGGTCTCAGAGTGTGTGTTTTATAGCTCTATTTCCATTAAAGCTGAGTTATGGGTGACATTTTAAGGTCTCTGAGTGTGTGTTTTATAGTTGAGTTCCCATTAAAACTGAGTTATGGGTGACATTTTAAGGTCTCTGAGTGTGTGTTTTATAGCTCTATTTCCATTAAAGCTGAGTTATGGGTGACATTTTATGGTCTCCGAGTGTGTGTTTTGAGTTGAATTTCCATTAAAGCTGAGTTATGGGGACATTTTATGGTCTCCGAGTGTGTGTTTTATAGCTCTATTTCCATTAAAGCTGAGTTATGGGGACATTTTATGGTCTCTGAGTGTGTGTTTTATAGCTCTATTTCCATTAAAGCTGAGTTATGGGGACATTTTATGGTCTCCGAGTGTGTGTTTTATAGCTCTATTTCCATTAAAGCTGAGTTATGGGGACATTTTATGGTCTCTGAGTGTGTGTTTTGCAGCTGTATTTCCATTAAAGCTGAGTTATGGGGACATTTTATGGTCTCTGAGTGTGTGTTTTGCAGCTGTATTTCCATTAAAGCTGAGTTATGGGGACATTTTATGGTCTCTGAGTGTGTGTTTTGCAGCTGTATTTCCATTAAAGCTGAGTTATGGGGACATTTTATGGTCTCTGAGTGCATGTTTTGAGTTGAATTTCCATTAAAACTGAGTTATGGGTGAAATTTTATGGTCTCCGAGTGTGTGTTTTGCAGCTGTATTTCCATTAAAGCTGAGTTATGGGTGGCATTTTAAGGTCTGTGAGTATGTGTTTTGTAGTTGAGTTCCCATTAAAGCTGAGTTATGGGTGACATTTTAAGGTCTCTGAGTGTGTGTTTTATAGTTGAGTTCCCATTAAAGCTGAGTTATGGGGACATTTTAAGGTCTCTGAGTGTGTGTTTTATAGCTCTGTTTCCATTAAAGCTGAGTTATGGGTGACATTTTAAGGTCTCTGAGTGTGTGTTTTGAGTTGAATTTCCATTAAAGCTAAGTTATGGGGGACATTTTAGGGTCTCAGAGTGTGTGTTTTATAGCTCTATTTCCATTAAAGCTGAGTTATGGGTGACATTTTAAGGTCTCTGAGTGTGTGTTTTATAGTTGAGTTCCCATTAAAGCTGAGTTATGGGGACATTTTAAGGTCTCACAGTGTGTATTATGTAGTTGCCATTTGGCCAAATGGTTAAGTAAATGGTTAAGTTAGGGAGATCAAGTGCAGTCCCAGCACAAAGAAGCATGCCTGTAACGGTTTGTGCCAGTAATGCAAAGACGTCTCTCTGGCACTGTGTGTATGAGGTTATAAGATCTGTTCTATCATCATCACTCTAACGATGTTTTTATCCTGATAATGATGAAAATACGATGTGTCGTATATGTGCCCTAATTCACACATAATCATGGAATGTAGTAAAAAACAAACATATTTGCAACTTTACTCAATATATTCTGGTTATACTTCCTACAGTGTTCACTAATGCTTATGGTGTGGTTTTATGTAAAATGTAAAGCATGTAAAGATGAAAATCAAGTTCTAAATTTATATGTTACCAAGTGAGTAAAATCTCATATTTTGTGGGTGGGAGTCCTCTGACCTTTTATAATCATTATTTTATGACACACTCTGACATGAGACACACACACTGACCTTGAATATGGACTAATTTTAGCCATCAAAATCCCTCACTGACCACTGTCCACACAATGAAGAAAAAAATAGCAGGCCTTAACCTAACAAAGAATAACACAACATGGGCATGACATTAACTGTGTGAGCACAAAACGTTGGGCTATCATTAACTAAACAATTTTTCTTACATTTATCCAAGGTTTTTTGCCAGAAAAACGAATTGGTTTATTTTGTCAGGCTTGAGTAAGTTGCGAGCTGGGCTAACAATATTGCCTGCTGTGCTGAGTAACCGCTCTGATGGTGCACTCATGGCACAGGCGCACAAGTATTTTCTGGCCAACTTTGACATCATCGAAAAGCAGGTTTCATTTGTTTTCCACCAAATAAGTGGGTCTTCATCTCCGTGGATTACAGGCTCACTACAATAAGCAGAAAGCTCAGATGCTGCTTGTTCCTCTGCGGACATCTTGGGTCCACTGGCTGCTGCTGTTCTGCAGGAGGCTGCCCAAAGTTACTTTCATTTAAGGGGATCCAGACTGTCCTTCTCCCTCCTGTCCTTTCTCTTCCCGCTCATCCACTGTACACATTGCCGGTTTTGATCTCCAACATCTCCCCCTCCAACCAAGTCCTCATCTCAGCCAAGGAAGCATCGTCTGTTTCATATCCACCACGGTATCGAGGGTTGAGAAAGGTACACTTGTGCAACAAGTTTCGGATGTCATCATTTTCATATTTGGCCCCAGCTTTTACGGCACGTTGTCATCTGAGGCGACCAATGAGTCCTCACTGCACAGCTTAAGTATGCAGAGTACAGATAAACTGGACACACAATTTTCTCCACACAAAATATCAGTAAATGCACTAACTGGTTTCAGTGCAGCATTGATAGCCTGTAGAACATGTGTGTCTTGCCGTGTCAGGCAGATACTGCTTCGTATTTTGTCAGCCAGAATGTGACGGATAGCTTGCGCCTGTTCAAGGATCCACTCAATCATTGCCTACTTGGAGCCCCAAGGTGTAGCACAATCTAGTCAAATTCATAAAAAAACTCTCTTAGTATTAATTTGCTTAATTTGAGTTTTTTTTATTTTTATTTTTATTTGAATGTCTGGTTTAATTTATAATTTACCTATTTGCTTATTAATTTATTTCCCTGTTTTTAAAAACTTTCTTCCATGTTACAATTTGTTACTGTTATTTTCACAGTTTATCTGTTTCATTCTTTTTTGGCCACACTCTACTTTCTACCTCAGAGATTAAATTAAGTTTGACTGATAAACCAACTGATGAAAAACAGCAGATTTGTAAAAAGTGCATTTTTCTATGTGAACCTATATAAAATACAACAGTACAGAATGGGTTTGAACTGTTACCGCTATTAGGCTGTGCTGAGGAAGTCCCAAGTACTCTTTTTCAGTTCTCTCTTTCTGTGTCAGCTGTGTGAGAAAGCCGCAGTGATGATACAGCAAACTCCAAGAGTGCAATCTGTTTTTTAATTTTGATATTGCAGACCGAAACAGTTTAACCATGGCCAGTTATGGCTGTAGGTTTTTTCTCATCCAGTTGCCTTTCTCAGAGCACATCACCAAGCGTATTAACAAAGTTGGTAGCTGTGTGACTTTCTGGGAAAAAGGTTGTTTCGAGACATTAGACTGTAATTTCCAGTCAGGTGTGCTGAAGTGGGCTGTCATGGACATGTATAGTAAAAGGTGCTTAGTTTTTAGATGAGAATGCATGTTCAATGTGTTTTCATCTTCAGCTGAGACAGTTTTTAGGCAGGTCTTACATACTAGTTCATCAAGGTTTGATGGCTCTCCTTTTTAATTTGGAATGAATCCAAAATGCTGCCAAACTGCAGCAGTAGCATTTTTTCTTTGACACCAGATTGCTTAATTCACCACTGACACTAGCCATTGTGCCTTGTCGCTTTTCTCTCCGCTGTATCGCCTCGAACAATGAGCACCCCCACAACCAATCAGTGAACCACATACCCCTCCCACCCCTCCCTTATTGTGGATGCGCAAATGTCTGAAAGTTCCAGTTTTCAAGGCAGACCTGAAACAGAAATTTGGCGAATCACATTTTTAAAAACGGTCAGCATTTTTAAATGCTGACACACAGCATCTTTTTCATTTCTAACTTTTATTAACTATTTATATGCTACACTGTAGGGTTGGGCAGCAATACTGTCATACCACCCAACCCTACAGTGTAGCTTATAAATTGTTCATAAAAGTTAGAAATGATAAAGATGCTGTGTGTGTGTAGCAGGACAAATACAGTTAAGTAAGTTTGGAAAGGCCTAGTCTGTATCATGTCTTTTTTCAGACTACAAGTTAGAAGTCCCACTTGGCCCTGTCTGGAAAACAGTGAGCATACATTATAATGATTATAATGAATATGCATGAGTACCTTGGTTTCTGCATACCACACACACACACACACACACACACACACACACACACACACTTGTTCTGAAATTAACTTCAAAAGCAACAACCAGTTTAACGATATGACTGAACACTGATCAATAACAATCAATAAACCAGGTGCCAAATATCACATCCTTACAAACACAAGTATGAGGAACGTTAACGTCTCCCTGCCTTCATAAAACCACAGACAGACACAAACCAGCTCTACAGGAGAACATCACATCACACACTCTTTATTTCACATTTAACTTGGAATAATGACACTGTGTCCTATTTGAGGAAAGGTAGAACAGAAAGAGGAGAGATGGATTTGTTGGAATTTTATCTGGTTTAGAAATCGGACTCTGCGCCCATTTATACAGTCATATGCAAAAGTCTGGAAATAAACAGTACAGAAAATGTACTGTTTATTTACTGAATTTAACATACTGGAAAAAAATAAAACATAACTTTCGCAGAGCCCACATTTTATGGCACATTTTATTTTTGATGTTCTACTTTTTCCAAAATGTTAAACCTAGAAAAAAGGCATATTTAAGTTTGTTGTCTGTAGAGGATGTGTTAACTTATTTTTGCTTAGAAAATCAACAGAACATGTAATTTGACTTCTGCATACAACTGTATTTCTTCTTTTTCCCCCAACCTATAACGTCTTCTTAACAACAGCATTTTTTTAAATAGGAGAGTGAGTATGATCACAGGAGTGAGGCATTATAGGAGATACAGATGTAATTTTTAGGATAAACATATTTGAAATGATACTGTTCTCATCTCAAAATGTAAAAAGAATTCTTAAAAAATGTAAATCTAAAAAATACCTGCTTGTTAGTCATGTATTCAAGTTAGTTTCACGTTCACAGATATGGATTTTAGTTCAGGGTTGTAACAAGTTATTGTTGTTTTATAGCCTGCTGTGATTAGCGTTTGGCAATTAGCATTTTGGTTACATGTTTGTACGTGTTGTGTTGTGCTGTTAAATGCTGAGCCAGGGGCATAGCTAGAACATTTAGAATGGGGTGACCAGGTTAGGCCCAGAGATTTTATTAGGGTGGCACACTGTGATAAAAAAAAACCTAAATAGTGCTGCTGCAATAATATGACATAGAAGTGATGCACTGCATTTTTTCTGTACATAACTAAATTTATCCATCATATCTACACAAATAAAATATCACATCGATACAATTACTTTCAAAGGAAAAGGAAAGACAAAACTGATGCAATGTATTTCATACATTCATGAGGAAATGCTGAATCAAGTAAATTAAATGCATCACTTTTTTCAGTTCACAACATTAAGCAAAACATTTCATGTAGAGAGGCCAGAGAAGTTATTCATTTAGGCCCTCACTACAGGTTACACATGAGTTTATTGATTAGAAAGCTAGCCAGACAGCACCATGTAAGGTAAGAAAGAAACAGGCTGACATAGCTTTAGCATGAACTGATTCCATAGATGGAATCTAGTCCAGTATATAATGCATGCATTCACATGTAAAAAGTAAGTAGTTAGCATGATAAACACAGAGCAGCACTGTTGAAGGGACCCAGCACACATTAGTTTATCACAGCAAGATCTGCTAATTATTAAAGGCAGCATCATCAGACTCTTATAACTGACTGGTAACTACCCTGATGGCAGATTTCCACTGTAACGCATAGCTGCTCATAAAGGGAAAGTAAGACATCTTTTTATGAGGACTGTTTTATTGATGATGACTGACTTTCACTTTCCTGGCTGAGTGGGTGGCACTGGCCTGCACTGGCCAACCCTTGGCTACACCCAGGGATGGGGGAGTAGCTAAGTGGCGTGCTGTAGCTAACTACAGATTTTTGTAGCTAATAGAAATGAATGGGTATGAAATGTAGCTAACAGCCGTAGGGCCTACAAATTTTTACGCTATAGCAACAATTTTCGCTTCAATTTCGCTACAGGCTTCAGGCAATCTGCGCAAAATTCGAACCATAGAACGCTGCCGTTAACTGGGCTAGTGGCGATTGTGCAATCCTGACTGAGGCGCGGACAGTCGGAGCAAACGGTCATGTGCAGATCACTCCTTACTAGTGGGCTTAGCTCAGGGGTCGGCAACACAAATGTTAAGAGCAATTTTGTCCTTTCAACAAAAATGAAATCACCTTGGGAGCCACAACATTTTATATCCGTCTTAACATCTTGGCTGTAAGTATGTCTCAGTATGTGCTGATGTACTAGTATAGCCTAAAAATATCATATAAATGAAAACGCAGACTTACTTTGCTCTGCTTTAAGCTTTGGGTCAACTGTAGCCGCTTTTCTCGCATCTCAGGAAACTTTTCCGCGAAAGTAGAGTTTCATGTAAAACGTCTCTCAACATTCGACTTTTTACGAGGCTGAAGTCAGTTTCTCATTCACCAGCTTCTCGTTCGAATTCTCCCATTCCACCTTAAATGGCGCAGCAATATTGCAATTCTGGTGCCTTAGGCACCATTTAAGGTGGAACGGGAGAATTCGAACGAAAAGCTGACTTCATGACTTAGTGTTTGACAGTTTCTCGTTGCAGATTAGACATATTAGGAAACCAGTTGGAGTGATTATAAATGCCAATAAGTCCATTCGTCTCCACAATGCGATGTTCGTCTTAAATCTCTTTCTTTACCTTTTCGTAGCTACGAGCTAGGCGAGATTGTTTGCATTGCCGTGTGACCAGCAGTCTGTACACCAATCTTCAGCATTAAAGTTTGGTGAATTAGCAGTTACATTAACCCCAGAGTTTAATACCATTTATTGTGAAAACTGTGTTAGAACTGTGTTATAATGATCAGCAGAGATTTATGTTACTGCAAAGGAGGATTATGTTATTTTACCTAAAAATCTAGTTCTGCTATGGTAGCTAAAATAGTAGCTAAAAAGGTTCATTTATGAAAGTTCAAAATGCCTTTTATGACACTCTTCCCACAACAGAACACTCTTTTACAACGGTAAGATATTTACAGTAGGATCTGAGTCCCAGAGAAAGCAGACTCCATCCTTTTACAACAGCATCTAACGCTCTGAGAACACTGACTTCAGTTTACAACGGTACCAAGGGTCCTGGGGTGGGGGGCAGAGGACAGAGTATAAAGCTCTGGGTCCAAAAACTCCTTTTTTAGACTGGGTGGCCGAGATGGACAGAGCGCTCTTTGAATAAAGTCATCATTCCTGTAAACCCTGGTCTGCTGAGTCTCTTCCATGGCAAAGACTAAGATTTGTGATAAAACTCACCAAATCAAAAAACAGCAACTCCTGCAGGAAAAAACACTACAGAGATGCACAGTTTAATGGAGAGGAACAGAGGATAACTGACCCAGCACACACAAGGAACAGACCGCATCCAAATGGTCATCTGTGTTCATTTAACATGAACTAAAGAAAACGGCGAAACACGAACCTGCTGAGATCCGCTCTCACAGCTCGACTCCAGCCTGAGGGAGCGTTCTTTTATGATGTTTCTGTTTATTAAAAAGTGTCTGTCAGCTCTTTAGTTAACTGGTGTCGCCCACAGGCCACAGTTTACCTGTTGAAAATACAGCCTAGTTTAGCTGCTGTTTGGAGATACAGTCATTTACGGCTGTGAGACAAGAAATCTAGTCTAGTACAGGATTTTCATAAAGTCTTAGCAGTGATTCTGTCACGTTCTTTAAGCTGACTGGCCTGATCTTATCCCTCCCCACCCTCTATCTCTCTCTCTTCCTCTCCCCGTCTCTCCCTCTGTATATCTCTTCCTCTCTCTGTCCCTTTCTCACCCCCTGTCTCTGTCTCGTTCGTATTGGTTTCTAAGCAGATATGCTTACTGTCTGTAGAGGTTCACATCTATTAACGTAAGCTGGAATCCAGGGAGCTGATGGGCAGCTGGACTCTCACTAAAATTACATTATTAATTAAGCAATGTGCTATAATATTCACTTTTTCTGTTTATTTGTTACAATTTTTTTTTCTCTTAAATGAACTTAAATAAATAGTAACAGCCTCTGCACAGTCTGTCAGGATTCTAAAATACTTTATTAGAAACAGATAAACTAGGACATCTAATATAATCATCTAACACATGCAGTTTAATGTAAACCTTGTTCCTTACGCAGTTCACTGGAAGATGTGTAAATGTGCACTAGCAGAGCAAACTGTGATCAGTATCAGCTCTCAGAACTCTTTTCCCCACATAATGTCATGTTTTGCTTTAGTGTTTTTCTGTGCAGATTATGTCCAATGATGCCGCTGAGTCAGCTCAGAAATATGTTCAGGTTGTGACAGAAGAAATATGAAACAGTAACTAAGTAACTCAGTACTTAAGTAGTTTTTTCATGACCTACTCATTTACTCTTACTTGAGTAATTTTATTTACTAATACTTTTACTTGAACAACAGTACTTGTACTTAAGTAGGGATTTTCAGTATTTTTTACACCCCTGCAAATCACATTATTCTCCCACCTCTCAGCTTCCTGTGTGTCCTGTTCCACTGAGACACTCAGGTCTTCTCTCCTTCTTCAGATCACACCTAACACATGCACACACACACACACACACACACACACACACACACACACACACACACACAGAAAGCATTAAACATACATCAAGTCAGAAAGTAAATTCTAGCTGTTAAAACTTCAGTAACTACCTCTGTTCTTCCTCTCCAAACGTTGTTTTTCATGCTCTCTTCACAGAAAAGATGCTGCTGAAGATTCACTTTCACTTTAAACCAGTTTGGACTGGATTTGTTTTCCACCACAGCAGGAAGTGCTGGTATTGTTTTACAGGCTGAAAAGGGCTGATTGATGTGTTCTTTGACCAAACACAGCACTTTCTTCAGCTATCTGAATAGTAGGGAACAATCTGTTCTTAGAGAAAAGTTGAATAACAGTTTTCAGCCTGAGAAGCTACTGCTGTGTTTTTCAAACACTCAGTGCAAAAGTCCTTTATATGATCCAGTTTTCCATATTTCAAGCACGTTTCACAGCATCTTCTCTTCTCCACAGTATCTTTTTGGAATAAACCATTAAAGAGACGCCCCCACAGCTCAGTTAAACCACCACAAACTCATTAGAGAATATCTTTACCTAGAAAAGCTCTCTTGCTTGTTGTTGAATGTTAGCAGCTCGTATATGAAGCGTGTTATTCAATGAAACTGTCCCTTATGTCTCTTTCATGTATGACCTCTGACCTCTGACTTTCTCTCACGCTCACACACTGCTGTACACAACACAAATACTTCAGTTAGTCATTAAGATAACTGGTATTGGCTCAGTACAGTGACCCTGCATCCATTCAGGCGCCTGTGTTCTGCAGCACCATTTAAGGTGGAACAGAAAATTCTAATAAAAAGCCAACTGACAAAATAAGTTAACTGGCTAATATCTGCACCATCTTATGTCCCACAGCTGCTGAGCTGCTGTTACAGCGGTGCATTATCATTAGTGTGTAGCGACGTTATGGTAAAAATAATGACCGTTAATGTCGTTCGGTCTGTTTTTCTGTTGTAAACAAACGTTAACATTAGCTGGACTAACACTGAACCCGAACTAGCCTGTCTGCCGTTAGAGCTGCTACCTGTCTAACAAGATAACATTACCTGAGATTACAGTGCAGTTTAAACGGATTACAGTTCAGTTAATGTTAGTCTGCACCGCTAACCTGTCTAAGATGGTGTTAATCTGTAAAACTCCACTAAAGTAAAACAACTAAAGCTCATTTTTCTCATTTCTTTTCAGACTTTCATCACAGCAACGCGCTCTCACTGCTGCTTGACTCTTTGGCTCCAACGACTCCTCCTCTAGTGAATCACAGAGAGTTGAATCGGAAAGAGTTGTTGCTTTGACTTGAATACGTCCTCGCCAATGATTCTGAGAGACGAGCTGCTCGGAGTCGACTCTTTTATTACAGGTTATAGATGTTTTCCATTTGATTCCTCTTTTAATCTTAGAAAAAGATCCAGGGCTGTTAAAACACCATTTGGGTCTGCAGCCCAACAGCCCGAACCGAGTCACAACCCTCATTCAACACATACAACTCACAGTAAACTGGTTTAAAACAGCAAATGGGAAAAACACAGAGGAACTGGCCACAACTTAACTGGATAAAAGTGATAAGAAGAAATACAACCTGATATTTACATTACAGACTCAAACACCATCATTATTAATAAACTGATCAATATAATGAATCATGAAGACTAATTTGACTGAGACTCTTAAACTGAGTGACTGATTAAGAGTAAGAATGAAAACAGGACCTACAGAAGGTGTTAAAAGGTGTTTGTCTGGTTAAATTATTGTATGAAATCACCAAACTTTGTTGACTTAAAATCTGCTAATATAAAATTAGGAGCCGTTATTATGAGTATGATTAGCATACCCAGATATCTTTGAAGTTGGGATGTGGGATTTCACACACCTGATTTCAGGACTGCATCTGCTAAAAACAGTAATAAAATATACATATATATATATATATATATATATATATATATATATATATATATATATATATATATATATATATAAATAATAATAATAATAATAATAATAATAATAAATACAGAAATCTGAACCTCTTAATAATTTCAGTGTAAAGACTTAGGTTTGCTTGTTTTAGAGTGAAGTTTGTATTTTTCTATTTTTATTTATATTTTTTGATGAACCTGCAGTTGCTGCACTGTTTAAGTTAACACAGTATTTTCATTACAGTGAACTGAATCGCTTCCTTCCACTTCTTGGCCACCTTGGGGGGACATGTCACTAAAACATGTGCAGGTTGAGGTCCAAAGTGAGATAGTATGGGCAGAGATACAAGCCAGTTCTGAGTCCCACAGCGGCCGAATATTGTTTGTAAACTTTTAAAAATCATCTAATACAGTAATAATGTTTAATCAACCATTATATCTCTTGCTTAACGCGCAGAACTTTTTTCATAAAGTTCATCCAGAACGAGAGCAGAGACAGGATGTACATCAGCGCTATTTTGTCAGTCATATTTATGTATTATAGTGCAGTTTGACATGTTCCGTCATCAAAAACAATTCAAATGGAAAACAGGCAAATCATTTAGCCTGACATCACTGTTCACATCACGTATATATGCTGCTCAAAATGTCAGCACCACCAACAACAAAACACCTTCCCACTGATTATTCTAATCCACTCAGATTAATAGCTCCAGCTGGGACGTTTAATAAAGAATAACTAGTAAATATGTTTAATTGTTTGTGTTTAATCATGTGTGCTGCTGTTTCTTGTCTCCAGCTGGTTCCACAGTGAAGCCCTCTGTGTCTCTGCTCCTCCCTCCTCTCTGCAGCTGTCTGAGGGTTCAGCCTCACTGCTCTGCCTGCTGTCTGGATACTCTCCACAGGGGGCGCTGGTATGCAGATAGCTCAGAGGTGAAGGACCAATGTAGAAGAAGAGAAGAGAAGAACGGCCGCTGTCACTACTAGATCTGAACCCTGCATCTTTTCACATCGTCCTATTAGCAGATTAGCTTGTTTAGAGCTGAAACCACTACATAAACAGCCTCATTCACTTTCCTACTTTAATACTACTTATCATTAAGTCTCTCTCCGTGAGTGAAAACGTTCAGGTCAGAGCTACAGTGAGACGAGAGCAGTACAGACAAACACCTGATCATCTACTATCACTGTGGTTTAACATGAGAGCAGGTCTGTGGCTGAATCTATGGCTCCTCACTCCCTACATACTGCACTGCACAGATCCTGAAATCAGTGATTCTACAGTGCACTAAATGTTAGACAGTCTGTTGTGCAGCTTTGATATTTGATCATACACTGCACTGTTTGTGTCTAGACACCTTTCACTTTCTCCTTTAGTGCTGCTGCCCTCCAGGATGTGAGTTTAGTATCCTGAGTTGACAGTCAGTGTGTCAGTAGTGGGAGTTTTAGTGATCAGTGTGTGAGAGTGAAGCTCCAGGAGGCTGCTGTGAGGGGCAGAAGTGGGATGAGTTGGGCTGTGGCTCCCCCTGCTGGACAGTCTGCCTGACAGACTCCATGATGGATCTCCAGCTGCTGTGGTCAGGAGAAACACCAGGAGCACACATCCTCTCACATCACCTACAGAGAAATGAATCATTTTCTTCACTTTAATAAAATAAATAATTAATCAGTAGATTGAAAACTAGATGAGAGAGATTGTAGTTTCTTTTTCTTTAAGGTTTCATTGAGATTTCAATGGATTACAAACAATATAGAAAACAGCACAAAGACACAGAGTTAATGAAGCTCAACTGTGAGTTTAAATAGACCCAGAAGTCTGTATCTTTAAATAAAGTGTTGATTCTTCTCAGACTTTCAGTGCAGTTTTAAAACCTTTGAAAGCTCACTTATAATAAATTGCTGTTTTATTGATATTTTACTTCATTTTCACAGTTTAGATTTTACAAACTACAGAAATTCACATCTTTTAATCTTCAAAATTCCTATAAAACACTGATTTAATGTTTAATTCTGTGTTAAACTTTACATTTCTTTCATTTCATTCCACACCTCCCTTCAACAATAACAGTCTAAAAGGAAACGTTTCTGTTTCTGTGTTTTGTCAGTTTGACATGGAGCTCACGGTGGTTTAAACAGAACAGCTCCATCTCTCCGCTGCTCTCACTGATAGTCTTCTAACAGCTATTAACCACAATGTGTCTCTAATTCCTCCTTTCATCTTTACACTTCACCAGTTCCTACAATCACAGCACATTTCACACTACATGACTCTCACTGTTCTCCTGTGTTCCTACAATACAGCTCTTTAAAATGAGCAGATCTTCCCATCAGCACTTTCAGAGTGAAGAGCCTCTTATGAAAGCAGTGCTCAGTAGTAGGTGATGCACTGTCAGGTGTTGTTTGAAGAGATGAAGCTGAGGTAGAAGATCTGAGTGTTTGTACAGCGGTTTAGCTCAGAGCTGTGGTTTAAAGGTGGTGAGGAGCTCTAATTATTAGAAAAGACTACAGGATCTTCTATTAGAGACAGAGTGTGTATGAAATATCATCTGCAACACTGAGACGATGAGACGGTCTGAGCAGATCAGTGTGTTGTGTTGAGTGAATAGTGTGTTAGTGTGAGTCAGAGTGTGTGATTGTGCTGCATCACATCCTCCCCCTCAGCACCTGCAGTAGGTCTCAGCTGCAGCAGTGAAGTCTCTGTGTCTCTGACTCTCACAGCTTTTTGTACGTTTTTGTATCACTGTGGACGCACCGTTACCATGACTACTCTGACAGTAGTGATCTCATGAACTGCAGTCTGGACTCCACTGATGGTCAGAGTGAAGTCAGATTCAGATCCACTGCCTCTGAAACCAGCTGGAATGCTTGACTGTAACGTTTCTACATCCGTAATCAGGAGTTTAGGAGCTTCTCCAGGTTTCTGCTGAAACCAGGACAGATGTTCATTTCCATTAGTCTTCACATTCACTGCAGGGCTGGTTCTACAGTTCAGAGTGACTGTTTCTCCGCAGGAGTCTGAGTCACAGTCGCCTGACCTCTGGATTCTGGAGAAATAAATAGATTTGAAAATTAATGTGTTTAAAGCTTTAATTCATGGTGATGAAGCAGATCTCAGTGTGGATCAGTGGTTCTCGTCTCCAGTTCTAGGAAACCGCTGCCCTTTTCACTAATCCATCGTTTTATCTCTCTGTAGACGTTCACTGATGTTATTATTCTGACAGCTGTGAAGGATTTTTTCCACAAATCATTTATATCCTGTATTTAGTTTGGAGTCCCTCATTGTTCTGGACTCGTCCTCGAATTTCAGTCTTGGTGACTATGACGAAGATAAAGTGACACACCTTTCTGTGTTGAGCTGAAGTGATACGAGCGCCTGTATTTCTGAGGTTAGTAACTGTCTGTAAGGTGAGGGCGGAGCTTGTTCTACTCAGCATATCTAGTTTATACTGTAAAACGGTGGTTTAATGTGTGAGAGAGATGTTTTTTCCTCACTGTGGTTCAGAAATGGTGGACACAGCAGACGCGTCCTCCCTCTCAGTGTTACTGTTCATGAAGACTCCACTGATAAAACCCTGCAGTGATGGAGGAGAAGATGAGGAGACGGAGCTGAACGAGGAGCTGTTTATTAGGAGGAGTAACGTTAGAGCAGCATCACTGTTTCTTCATCACTTTCTCTCTTTACCTTTCTTCCTTCTTTGTGTTCTTTATGTCTGTTAATTCTCCTTTTCTTCCTTCTTTTCTTTCTCTTTCCTCCATCCTTCCGTTTTTTCTTTCCTTCCTTCCTTTCTCTTCTGTCACTCTTTTCTTTATTCATTCCTTCTCCCTTCTGTTCTTTTTCTTCTCTCTTTACTTTATTCCTTTTTCTTCTTTGTCTGTTTTTTCTCCCTCTTTGTCTGTTCTTTTTTCTTTATATCTTTATTTTCTTCCTTCCCTTCTTTCATTCTTTTTCCTTGCATTCTTATTTAGTTTCTTTTTCTTCATTTCTTCATTTTCTTCATTAGTTTTTTCACCTATTTTTTCTTTATCTTACTCTTATTTCACTCCTTTCTTTATGTATTTAATTTCTTTTATTACATTTGAATGATGTTCTTCCAGCTTGTTTGCTGGTTGAATCTTTGGGAATCAATATTATTCACCTTTCTGTAAACTTGTAGTTCATCACAGTTTAGTTCTGATGTTTTTTACACTGAGAGCTGTTTAACTAACTTTAACAAATGTAAACATCATTTTGATTGTGTGTTTATGTTTTAGCTGTGCATGTATTTTTGGTTGCTAGGTAACAGACAATCAATTATCAACCTCAACTGAGTAGTTTAGTATTTTCTAACTGGAGCCGTTTCTTGTTCAAGAGCTCTTTTTGGTTTTTAAGTAGTTTTGGGGCAACTTCTCTCTTTTGTTTTTCCAGCCCTCTTTTCTTTTCTTTTTGTTTAAATACCCACCTGGGCTGCGTACCGTACTGCTCACCCCTCTACAAAGGTGTGACAAAGGGCTGCTGTTTGCCACAGCCTTAAGTACAGGAGTCCACAGGTGTGCCGGGTTGGGCCTAATCAGCCCGAGGGCTTCTGGGAATTGGAGTTCCTTGAACTTGTAGCACCTCGCCACCGTCGCCCTCTGCTGGCGGCTGGCGGTGCAGTCTGGGTCCTTACAATAAGATTCTGCAAAATGGGATAAAATTCCTATATTAAGGTAAGATTTGCTTCTGTAATACAAATTAGTGAAATCTGATCTTGACCTGCTCAGATCTGAACTTAGGACTAAAGACTGAGTGCTTCTGCAGTACGGCAGCTGATCTGTTCTTTTATTCTTCTGAGATTATGAGATTATGATTATTATGATTCCACATCTGAGTTTCTAAAGTAATTTGTCTCATTTGTGTGTCTTGCACACCTCAGAGCGTCATACTCTGCTGGAGTTTAAGGATCAGTGTCTAAAACTGACAGTAAGCATGTAAAATAGGTGCTGCAGTCCATATTCAAAGTATTGGAGAGAGTTGTCTGCCCTGCCCCCTCCTCCCCAGACACAAAGCTCCAGGTTGAGGACACTAAACCTACACGAATAAGTGCATCACGCATCATACACTATAGGTTGATCAGGTAATGTATGCATTTGCAATGTTTTCATTGTTCACAAATTTTAAACCAGCTCATGTGGGTTTTTGTAACTCTGTCAATGTTAGTTAGCTGGATGCATGGCTGGCTATGTACGGTAGCCAAAGCTAAGCCTGTTATCCCAAAAATGAAAGCCCACTGCTGTGAAAATACTCACTGCCTTGAACGAAGCTGAAGTCAGCTTCTTGTTTGAGTTTCCTGTTCTACCCTACATGGTGCAGCAGTTACATTCTGCCCCCTCAGCCTATTTGACAACTTCTTGTTCAACTTTTCAAACTTCTTAAATTGCTGGAGCAGAAAAAAAAAACAAACAGCTTCTATGTGGCAGATCATTTTAGGATGGAACCTCCACCACTACCACATGAACAGGAGGACTAGACTGAGCTCCAGCTCTACTAAACTACTCCTCTCATAGAAGTGGAAATAAAATGCTGTGTGCATTATTGCTTTGTGCTTATTTATAGATGTGTGTGTTGAGTTGTGTGTTAGTGTGGTGTGTTTCCTCTCCTCCACAGAGTGTGTGATTGTGCTGTATCACATCCTCCCCCTCAGCACCTGCAGTAGGTCTCAGCTGCAGCAGTGCAGTCGCTGTGTCTCTGACTCTCATAGCTTTTTGTACGGCTCTGTATCACTGTGTCAACACCCAGCCACCACTGATAGAATGTAAACTCTGACAGTAATAATCTCCATCATCTTGAGTCTGGACTCCACTAATGGTCAGAGCGAAGTCAGATCCAGATCCACTGCCACTGAAACGAGCTGGAGTTCCTGACAATAAGCTAGTAGCATAGTAGATCAGGAGTTTAGGAGCTTCTCCAGTTTTCTGCAGGTACCAGGCTAGACGATTACTACTATAAACTGCAGTGCTGGTTCTACAGCTGATGGTGAATGTTTCTCCTGGAAGAGCAGATTTCACTGCAGGAGTCTGAGTCACAGTCGCCTGACCTCTGGATCCTGAAAATAAATGGTAACAATTCAAATACATATGATATTTTTAGTATAAGCCCCTCATACCCTGTATAACAGTATTAATGCATAACAGTGTGTTACCTTGAGTCCAGAAGATCAGAGTCCAGATGAAGATGGTGGTCAAAGTCATGTCTGCTGTGGGTGAAGTTTGTGGGGCAGCAGCTCTCAGTCATGAAGTGTTAAACTCACAGGACTATAAACTCTCCCAGAGCACTGAAGCATGTGCTGATAATGCAAAGTCAGCTCTCTCTATGGAAATGACTCTATTGGCTGCAGTGATCATGTGACTTTGAGTATAACAGCATGGAAACAGAAGCAGTTCTTCACGGTTCAGTTTAGAGCTGCTGAATATCAGACAGAAGCATGAAAATGTTTATATGTGTTTTTTATCAGCTTCTGTTGTTGCTGAAATGTGTTGAACTGAACACACTGTAAACTGTTTAAGACTGTTTTATTGTGTATATTGTAGAGATTTACTGTCAGTTTGAGGTTTTTGCTGTGATTCATATGTGAATCTTTACTCTCCTGATCTCCACAGTTGATCTTCTCACAGCTCAGCAATCTTCCTTTCCAGATCAGTGTAATATTCTCTTAATGTCCAGTGGGGGGCGATCTCATATTGTTCAGTTTAAAGTGTATCAGTCTTTCTCTTGAGGGATTTTGCAGCTACTGCTGTCAGTCTGTCTCTCAGTGCAGGAGTTTTTGGTGGAGGAACTAAACTTCATGCAGGGAGTAAAAAAATACACATTTTATTACAATACTTTTCTCTCTTTTAGCAGGAAATCAGCTTATGTTAATTTATTCATGTTAATGTTGTTACTCAACAGAACCAAAAAAATATTTTATACACAGCAGCTCTTCAACTGTTTTCTGTACTTGTAATAATTTATTATTATTTAAATCCAAAGATTAAATTAAAATCAAGTTAAATAATCAAAAAATGTAAATATTTTAAAATACTATTATAGTTTTATAAATGAATAAGCAATTTGAGAACACATATAATAATGTGTGGCCTCAGTTCAAACAAAAAGTTTAAAAAAGTAAAGAAACAAATGTTCAGGGTTTCAGAATTTATACGTTTATCTGCTGATTATAAAACTCATCAGTATTTAATGACTGATATGAAAAAGCTGTTAGTGAAGCACCGAGAGAGCAGAGTCTTTAGAGCAGGAGGTTTTTGTACAGACGCTAAATGAGTTTGTATCACTGTGGAACACTTTTGGTGGAGGAACCAAACTGTCAGTTGGCCGTAAGTAGCTTTTTATTTCTTATTCATAATTAATCTGGTAATAAATTCTGGAAAATAAATGTACTTGATGATTTTGTACATCATGTTTAGTATTTATTAGTTTTTTTATTTATTTAACAGTATCAGTGTTTACTGTGTTTGGAGAGTTTAATCGACTGTTTCTGAAGTGTAAATAGTAAAAGTATAAATGTTTCAGTGAATTTCTCTCAACTTGCCTTTAATTACTGAGTTTATTTTAACAGTATAAAGATCTGTTATTTACAGTAGACTCTCAGTGCAGCTCTTTCACTGTAATTCTTATTCTCACACTGGATTATCACAGTGTAGGTTATAATAAATACTTACAAATATTTTAAGAACAGATGTAGTCTTTTTTTATTTTTAAGCTAATTATTATTGCTATTCTGAATTAAATTTTCAGTTATTGCTTTACAGAGACAACATTAACGTTAATGGCAATATTTTAAATTACAATATGTATTGTCAGAATTTTAATGTCTAGTATAGAAAATATTCAAATGTTTCTAAAACCAGGACAGTTTTAATGGCCACAGCTCTGAGAGGCAGTTTAAACAGTAAAGCAGGTTATAATTAGAGAGTGAAACATTTTAATGCTCCACTGAACTCAGTTCAGCTCTGTACAAAATAAGAGAAGTGAAACCCACTCTGGTGTGTCTGTGCTGGTTGATTGACACATGTCCCTTCCTGTGTTTGTGTCTCCTAGGTTCATCCCCGCCCACCCTCACAGTCCTGCCCCCCTCTAGCGAGGGGCTGCAGCAGGGGAAGGCCACACTGGTGTGTTTGGCCAACAAGGGCTTCCCCTCAGACTGGAGGCTGAGTTGGAAGGTGGGTGGGAGCAGCTGGAGCTCGGGGGTTAGCCAGAGCCCCGGGCTTCTGCAGAAGGATGATGGCCTTTACAGTTGGAGCAGCACCCTGACCCTCCAGGAGGAGCAGTGGCTAAAGAACACAGTGACCTGTGAGGCCACCAAGGACTCCCAGCCTACTGTCAGCCAGACACTGAAGAGAGATCAGTGCTGAGCAGTGAGAACCACGCGGGGGTTTCAGCTGATAGAGCTCCTCTCACTCTCAAATGAGCTCAAACACGTCTGTGATTAATGCTGAAATGATGATCTGATTATTTGACTAAAGAAAATAAAGAGTTTCAATCAACAACACTGTATGTTTTACTGTCTGATGGTAATTTTTTTCTTCTTTGTTAGACTAAGAAATACTTTAGAGAGTCTTTAAGTCTGTGAAGTTCAGAGAAAGTTCTTGCTGTTAATGTAGGAGAACATTTCCAGGCACATCTAATGATGTACAGAGGTACATTAATGATCATGAAGGAGATCAATGAGGGAGTAAAGTATCTGTAAATTAATCTTTTCAACACAGGTTTATTCAGCTTAATTATTACGTAAATAAATTATATTTATACTTTAATGCTGTTATACTGTTGTTAATGTATATAATCACAATATTCAGGCCACAGTCTCCTCTGTATCTGTAGTCAGTCAATGCTAGACTGAGGGCAGGTTGGATCTTCATGCTGGTGCTGAAACTAAAGTGATGCTGCTCTGAACTCTAAACTCTGGAGATGATGAACATCTGGACACAGAGCTGCTTCTTTCTGGGAAGGGAAGACCATCCTGCTCGTGCAAATCTGAGTTTCACAAACACAAAACCCATCAAGACTGAGGAAGATATGAATGTGTGTGTGAGTGTGTGTGTGTGTGTGTGTGTGTGTGTGTGTGTGTGTGTGCAGCACATTAGAGAACTTCACTTTCACACTCATTTACATTTCTGTTCATTTAGGCAGTGTGATTATGTCACTTTCCTACATCTGATTGGACAGAATGACTGTTATTTTAAATATGAAGATTGTTTTATTCATAAGAAAGAAACCAGCATTTTCATATTTTACAGTGACGTCACACTCCTTTCTAAGAACAGCTGATGGGGCAGTTTGGCTTGAACAGGTCATATGAGTCTGAGATCTCAGTGAGATTAAGGCTGTTTCTTTAAGGTGCAGTTCACTCCACTTCTTCACCAGATAGTTCTTTACAGATGGTACAGATGTTGAGTTACTGTCTTGCTGAATAATGACAGGCTGTGTATCGAGCCTTAATCATGATGTAATGACATCTGAAGTGAGGCTGTGATGATCATGTTGTCATCAGTCACTCAGAGAAACAGGATGAAACAGAAACAACAGCAGGAAAGATCAAATCTATGGCTAAGAAACTCATCATGAGAGCGAGAGAGCTTGTAAACTCTTGTAGAAGCTGCCAGGTATAAATACACAAGTCCTAATGCGTCTCTGATGGGAAACAGTAAAGCAGCAGCTCCAGGACAGAGACAGTGTTCAGCAGCCTGACAGACCTGACACACTTTATGAACAGTGTCTGTTCTTTTAGAGCAGTTCAGCTCAGAAACGGAAAGATTCAACTAATTCAGTTAATGCAAAACTCTCTGCTCTCTATCTTTCTCTCTCTCTCACTTCATCTCTCTCTCACTTTATCTCTCTCTTTTACTGATTTTGCACAACTTGGTGAAGGACCTTCTCATTTCGCTCTCTGATCAGGATTTGAACAATGAAAAGAATTAGCTGTTGTCAAAATTAGTTTTCAGTTAAAGACATAAAGGTATTAAAGAATGGATTAAATTAACTAAGAAATCGACTAAATAAACGGCTGAATTATTCAATCTACTTTCATCTTTTGAAATCTAGGCTTATTTTACATCATTCTTTCCTCTTTATTGGCCACTTACGAAGTATTTATATGAGACAGTCACATACTGTATGCTGTTTTTTTATGGAGACCTTAGACTAGTCAGATATGTCATCATTTATGATGTAAATCCTCACAGAATTTTAAAATTTGTAGGAATTCAGCCATTTTTGTACCAAAATAAACTTACCACCTCCTAAAAGTTTTGTATTTTGCACACAAACTGAGTATCAAAAAAGATAGCACTACTAAGTAAATGTGTAATATAATGTTGTTTATTAAGTAGCGATGATGTGAAGATGATGAAGGAGACACCACTGACACCCTCTTCCTTGTATAAGATGTTTATTACAAAGTAAAACAGTATCAAATCAAGCACTATAAAGTATCCATGCCATTTCTAAAGTGTCCCCTCCAGAACACTATAGCCAATGGCTGCTTGTTTTCAAAAAAGGAGACAGAACACCTGGTCCTTATTAAAATCTCATCTATTTGGAATTTGGAGAGGCCCACTCCCTATGGGGACCTTTAAACCAGGGACCCCCTTAACTTAAACATTCCAAAACCTGCAAAAACAGGACACTACAATATCAACTTATACTAAACCTTAAGAGTGTTTTTGCCTTTTTCTATAAAAGCACTCTTCTAAATACACCTCATATTCCCCCCTTTGAGGCTTCCGCAAAGTCTCGAAAAACCAAAAAGTAACACATACATGTTTGCAGTTGTAACAAAATAACAGTTCCACCTACACATGATTCCTACAGCATTAGCTTAGCAATTCAACAACTTTCTGGAGTGTGAGAGTGAAAAAACCTGTCAGGCAGCTATCATTCCTGCAATATCCGTCAAACAATCTAGACAGGAAAAATTCTCTCATGGCCCCTCTGCCTTAGGCGACCACATAAAGTACTCCAGACTATTTTAAAAAGGAGGAATTTTAATAAATCGTGTAGGGATATGACCTAAGCAAATACATATGGAAACCTCAGAAAATAAAACCAAAACAATGTCCACATTCAGGCTGGTCGACCCATCGGACCTTCCAATGAACCTTCCCCTGCCTAACACCAATGTCCCTAAGCACCGAAAAAAGAAAACAAGATCTGAGGTCCCAATGTACTTACCCCATAACAGAAACCATCAGTCTTCAAGCAGTTAAAACAAAGAAAGTGTTATAAATTTAAGTACTACTCATGCAGTAAACAACTCAAACACTCAATCCAACTATTATGTCTTACTAAGATTATCACTACCTTATAAATGTCCTCTATCAATATCACACATTACAATATAATAGAACAAAATCCAATACTATGCAAATATATATATGAAGTCTTAAAAATGTATCACACTGCAGCTCCTCAGCAACGTTGACTCTCAGTGTAGTGTCGATGATGTGTTGACTCTGGGCATTGTATCACTCCTTATTCAAAGTCCTTCAGTCCTATTGTCCATGCACATCGGGGTCCCCGAAGATCCAACCACCCTTACAGTGGTTTTCCCCCAACATCGTTCTTGAAAGAAAGAAAAGAAAACCACCAACCAGTATCTTTTGCAAAAACAACAAATGGAAATTGAAACATCAAATATGGATTAACTCCCTAAATGTGAAATTCACAGTATCATACTTTCACATTATTCCAAGTTATAAACCACATTTTCCATTTCCCCCTGCTATCGTCCCACTCTATAGTAAGAGACTACTAAATACCCAAATAGTAACAGAAATAAATTTTAAGACTATAATAAGAGTAGATATTCAAAATGGATATTTCTCCATCAGTTCACCTTCTATCACCACTTCATCATCGTCTGTGTCAGTCCTATGTAGTAACGGCATCTGAACTTGATCTCCAAGCATCACAACACCAACCCATCTCAATATCGCAAAGGTGAACAACAACGTACAGAAACAAAACATGACACTCAATGATATAAGAAGTGCTACCATAATCTGAACCAGCACTGCTCCCAACGGTCCTAATTTCTCCTGCAACCAAGCATTCGCAGACCATCCAGCTCCTTCTGATGGGCCAAACGCATCCCTTATATGCTTCAGTGCATCTATGACACTAGTCATATTGTCAGAACTATCAGGAATCAAAGTATAACAAGCATCACCAGTTAAGTTCAAAGCCACACATAGGCCCCCTTGTTTGGCCAACAGATAATCAAGAGCCATGTCATGTTTAGGCAACGTCAGTCTGTGACTCTTTTGAGTATTTGACAAGTATTCAAAACCTCTTACAGTCTCATTTGCAAAAACCCTGTAGGGTGTAGGTAATATTATCAGTGTGAACTGCCGAAAATGTCACACCATACCATGGAAACAATCCTATACCCCACTTCTCTCCTAGACTTATCCTCCAATGATAGGACTCCAGATTCTGAAATTGTGCCAGTTTCCTTTTCTTCCTACTCCCAGAAATAGCATCAGATTGAACCTCATCAGAAACTTTTCCCTTCTGGACAGTAAAAACCTCATATGGCAGCTTCAACGTTGCCATATAACAGCATCCTGTCCACCCATACGGTAGAAATATATATGCCTTATTATCACAAACCCCACAGATTTCACTTCCAATGGATCTGGGATTGCTATTATCATATTTTCATGCTGATCAAGTAAATTCACATGTGGTAACTCTCCCAACCAAGAACAATTATGTCTAGGTCTAAACAGATGCACTGACAGAGCCATCACCTTATCCTCTGCTGATTGCTGCTGATAAAACAGCCACGATCATGCATAAGATTGACATTTAAGACTTAATGGTTCTGGTACCGTCTCTAAACTTGCAGGCCATGTGCCTGGTGTTGGAACTTTCACCACACATGGACAATTCTGATCTTACAGAATGAGTTAACTGCTGGAACCATAAGTTCCTACCTGCCCCTGGGTCTGTGATTTGTAACACCATAGGAATCAAATCCACATGCCTTTCACTTAGTTTCTCTCTTCTGTAATACACGATAATGGTCAGTCACATCTTCTGGTGTCCAGCCAAAGTCAAAAAACTCCTCTTCCACATCTAAAATAGTCCTCTGAGCTGTCACAGATGAATCTGCATCATGCTCTTCCATCTGTTCTCTAGGTTCAAAAACCTCATTACTACTATTCTCACTAAGCTCTATCTTTAACATAGGTTTCTGGGTTATATTTACTCCTTCTTTAAAGTTCAAAGATGTCATATCAGGTGTAAAAATTGTCACCATCCTTGTAGTAGCCTTCAATCCCTTCAAAGTCGTAGCTAAAGTAATAGCCTGAATTGACGCATTAACATTCTTAGTTGTTTCCAGAGCTAAAGCAGGAAGCTTCATCGATGTAATATTCACCCTTGGAGTGGTTGCTGTAGTGAATCATTCCTGAACACTTGTAGCAACCATGAACACTCCCAGTAGAACTCAAATCTTCTATCACAACTACTACCTTACGAGTTATATAACCCTCTCTCCACACATTTTCTTCTGGCTCTCTTGAACCTTCAACATCTCCTCTCTTCTCTACCTTCAGCAACTTACTCCTCTTTTGTTTCTTACTTCACTTTTTTTTTCTCTATTTTCTTTCCTCTTTTTTTCCCTTTAATCTAATTTCCTGAGGGCCCTGGGCTGTAACTTTTCGCTTTTTTCCTCTTTTAACCCAATTGACTATTTCTCTAAGCCAACTTTCATGCAGTGACTAATATACACGTCGTACCGTTAAGAAGATAAGGGCCCAACCTTACTTAATCTTGCATGGTGTTATTTAGCTCAACTTATCGTTACTAATTAGGCTATTCTACACTTTTACATCAGCTTTCCTTTTCTCTATTACACTCCCCCTTTTTAATGCGGCGTGCACAACACAATAAACCCCAATTTAGAACGGAGAAGCACTCCAAACATCAACACAGCATGGCCTGCACACACACATGATTCTTTACGGTGCGACTAGACAGCAAACAACCAACAGCCCTAATGAACAAACCAGCGCACAATTATGCAAAAATCTCACCTGAAATGCCGGCAGGTGCGGGAGTAAGTGCCCTAAAGCTGTCGGCGATGCAGCAAGTCACAACATGTCCGAAGTTAGTGATGCCAAAATGTTGTTTATTAAGTAGCAATGATGTGAAGATGATGAAGGAAACTCCGCTGACACCGCCTTCCTTTTATAAGATGTTTATTGCAAAGTAAAACAGTATCAAATCAAGCACTATAAAGTACCTGAGAGGGGATCCGTGCCATTTATAAAGTGTCCCCTCCAGAATACTATAGCCAATGGCTTAAATAGGCTGCTTGTTTTCGAAAAAGGAGACAGAACATCTGGTCCTTATTAAAAGGATTTCATCTATTTGGAATTTGGAGATGCCCACTCCCAGGGGCCCCCTTAACTTAAACATTCCAAAACCTGCAAAAACAGGACACATGGTACTGCAGACACTACAATATCAACTTATACTAAACGTTAAGAGTGTTTTTGCCTTTTGCTATAAAAGCACTCTTCTAAATACACCTCAATAGGAGCCACTTTCCTCTGCTGCAGTACTGAGTGATTCCCCACATCCCACACACACATCATGTGTTCAGCTCTAGATTAAACCACACTCAGGTTCCACCACTGACACATGAACAGTAGGACTAGAATGAGCTCCAGCTCCACTAAACTACTCCTCTCATAGAAGTGGAGCTGAAATGCTGTGTGCATTACTGCTTTGTGCTTATTTATAGATGTATGTGTTGAGTTGTGTGTTAGTGTGGTGTGTTTCCTCTCCTCCACAGAGTGTGTGATTGTGCTGTATCACATCCTCCCCTCAGCACCTGCAGTAGGTCTCAGCTGCAGCAGTGCAGCCTCTGTGTCTCTGACTCAGGGAGGTTTTTGTACGGCTCTGTATCACTGTGTGAACCACCAGACACTGCTGATTTGATGTAAACTCTGACAGTAATAATCTCCATCATCTTCAGTCTGGACTCCACTGATGGTCAGAGTGAAGTCAGATCCAGATCCACTGCCACTGAAACGAGCTGGAGTTCCTGACTCTCTACTGTTAATCAGTTTAATCAGGAGTTTAGGAGCTTCTCCAGGTTTCTGCAGGTACCAGGCTAGACGCTGACCATGACTGTCACTGTACACTGCAGCGCTGGTTCTACAGCTGATGGTGACTGTTTCTCCTGGAAGAGCAGATTTCACTGCAGGAGTCTGAGTCACAGTCGCCTGACCTCTGGATTCTGAAATAATATAATGAGAAATCAAGGTGACTCATAAATACATATGATATTATTATTTTTAAAATAAGCTCCTCATATGCACACACTTTAATATTTTCATAAATCATCTTCATAAAGGTACAAGGATCTACCTTGAGTCCAGAAGATCAGAGTCCAGATGAAGATGATGGTCAAAGTCATGTCTGCTGTGGGTGAAGTTTGTGGGGCAGCAGCTCTCAGTCATGAAGTGTTAAACTCACAGGACTATAAACTCTCCCAGAGCACTGAAGCATGTGCTGATAATGCAAAGTCAGCTCTCTCTATGGAAATGACTCTATTGGCTGCAGTGATCATGTGACATTCAGTATAGCAGCATGGAAACAGAAGGAATTCTTCATGGTTCAGTTTAGAGCTGCTGAATATCAGACAGAAGCATGAAAATGTTTATATGTGTTGTTTATCAGCTTCTGTTATTGTGTAACGGGTTTACTTCTGCGTTGTGTTGGGTTGAGTGATGAACGAAGTGATGACATCAGCACACCAGCTTAACATGAGGGAGCATTTTTTTTCTCCACCTGCACAGAGTTAACAAAGGGTGTATAAACAGGCTTCATTAGCTTTTCTCTCTCTCGTGCTCTCAGCTGCGCCTTCTCTCACAGTGGCTTTTCCAAAGAGCATTTCATCAATCACATATTAAAAGAAAATAACAATAGCAATAACAATAATAATAATGTGTATATATATATATATATATATATATATATATATATATATATATATATATATAAAGTGAACAGTATGCTGTACACACTCCTGTGCTCTCAGCTGCGCCTGTTAAACACCGTGCACTCGTATTAGAACATAGCTGTTACACTACAAGAAGTATAAAAACCCTAAAATTGTGAATAAAAGTTACGGCTCTTCTTTAAAAACAACCAAATGCACGCACTGTTGGTTTATTCTTGTCATATTAGGCAAAACAAACAAGAAATGTCCTGTGAACAATTAGCATCCATACTCTAACTCCGTAATTAGCATTCCACCTTAACGTTCCGCCTTAACAGAACTTGTGGCCAACAGCGAGTAAAAACATACTAAAACTATGTAAAACAATGTTTTGACTGCACAACAGCATAATCAGTGCGTGGTATAATGTGTTTGTGACTGAATGAACTCATTTTATGTCGAAAACTGGAAAATACTAATTGTGTTTTAACTCAAAATTACGGAGCTGCGCCAGCACATACCTCCTCTCACAGTGGCGTTTTCCAAAGAGCTTACTTTGTACTCCACTCAAGTAAAGGCTGCTAAAACTCTGCCCATGTTGAACTTGCTCTAGTAAATCAGACTTGTCTTTTATACATTCCTCAAGCTGAATATTTTGCAGGAGATAAAAGAAACAATAAAATAAATAAAACTAAGAATTTGACAGAGAATACTTTCACATCTAATAATCCCCCCTTTCTCTTCTCAATGAATTGCTCCAACAGTTAAAAGCCCTCGCTGATTTCAAAATAAAATCCCTGAAGTGAACAATATAGTGTATATAGTAATATAGTGTAATATAGTGTAACTGCCACAAGTGCTGAGATGTGAACACACTGTAAACTGTTTAAGACTGTTTTATTGTGTATAATGTAGAGATTTATTGTCAGTTTGAGGTTTTTACTGTGATTCAAATGTGAATCTTCACTCTCCTGATCTCCACAGTTGATCTTCTCACAGCTCAGCAATCTGCCTTTCCAGATCAGTGTGATATTCTCTTAATGTCCAGTGGGGGGCGATCTCATATTGTTCAGTTTAAAGTGTATCAGTCTTTCTCTTGAGGGATTTTGCAGCTACTGCTGTCAGTCTGTCTCTCAGTGCAGGAGTTTTTGGTGGAGGAACTAAACTGCATGCAGGGAGTAAAAAAATACACATTTTATTAAAATACTTTTCTCTCTTTTAGCAGGAAATCAACTTATATTCATATTTATTCATGTTCATCTTCGTTCCTCAAAGGAACCAATAAGTTTTTTATACACCGCAGCTCTTTAACTATTTTTGTTCTTGTAACAATTTATTTTTATGTCATTTTTAAAGGTCAAATTAAAGTCAATTTAAACAAAAAAGTGTTAATATTTTGTAATGATATTACAGATTAATGAATAAATAAGCAGTTAGAGAATGGATATAATAAAGTGTCAACACAGTTCAGAAAAAACAAGTTTAAAAATGTACAGAAACAAAAGTTCAGGTTCTCAGAATTTATACATTTATCTGTTGATTATAAAACTCATCAGTATTTAATGACTGATATGAAAAAGCTGTTAGTAAAGCACAGAAAGAGCAGAGTCTTTAGAGCAAGAGGTTTTTGTACAGGCGCTAAATGAGTT
Organism: Colossoma macropomum; assembly: GCF_904425465.1. Classification (NCBI taxonomy): domain Eukaryota; kingdom Metazoa; phylum Chordata; class Actinopteri; order Characiformes; family Serrasalmidae; genus Colossoma; species Colossoma macropomum. Next base: position 828,007 of record NW_023495723.1, read on the forward strand.
TGTATCACTGTGGTGGACTTTTGGTGGAGGAACCAAACTGTCAGTTGGCCATAAGTAGCTTTTTATTTCTTATTCATAATTAATCTGGTAATAAATTCTGGAAAAGTCTATTAATGTACTTGAAGGTTTTTGTAAATTATGTAGTTTTATTTATTTAGTACTTTATTGTTTTAACTGTTGCAGTTTAGAATAAAGATTTTCATCAACTGTCTATCTGAAAATATGTTGGTAAAACCTTAAAAAAAGTCAGCAATTTCTCTCAATGTGGGTAAAATTACTGAGTTCATATTTAAAAGTAATAGATTTGTCTTTATTGCTCCACAGTCCTCATTCTCATGTTGAGCATTTACCATGTCAGTTACTGTAAATTCTTATAGACATTTTGAAATCTGCATATAGTCGGTGTCTCTCTGATTCATATATTTTATAGTTTTTTTATGTTTTTTTCTTTTTTTCATTTATTGATCTTCATGAGCTCAAATTAAATTGAATTTAATATTATAAATTATTGAATGCATTAAATGTCCTTATTTTGTAAATGAAGTGAATAAAATGCTTTTCTTATAATGAAATGTTTCATAAATTCAGAATCTTTTTGAGATGAGTAACTGCAGATTAGTCTGAGAAACAGTTTAAACTGTAAAGCAAGTTATAATTAGAGGGTGAAACATTTTAATGCCCCACTGAACTCAGTTCAGCTCTGTACAAAATAAGAGGAGTGAAACCCACTCTGGTGTGTCTGTGCTGGTTGATTGACACGTGTCCCTTCCTGTGTTTGTGTCTCCTAGGTTTGGCCTCACCCACCCTCACAGTCCTGCCCCCCTCCAGTGAGGGGCTCCAGCAGGGGAAGGCCACACTTGTGTGTTTGGCCAACAAGGGCTTCCCCTCAGACTGGAGGCTGAGCTGGAAGGTGGGTGGGAGCAGCTGGACCTCAGGGGTTAGCCAGAGCCCCGGGCTTCTGCAGAAGGACGACGGCCTCTACAGCTGGAGCAGCACCCTGACCCTCCAGGAGGAGCAGTGGCTAAAGAACACAGTGACCTGTGAGGCCACCAAGGACTCCCAGCCTCCTGTCAGCCAGACACTGAGGAGAGATCAGTGCTGAGCAGTGAGAACCACGCGGGGGTTTCAGCTGATAGAGCTCCTCTCACTCTCAAATGAGCTCAAACACGTCTGTGATTAATGCTGGAATGATGATCTGATTATTTGTCCAAATAAAATAAAGAGTTTCAACCAACAACAATGTAGTGCTTTATTTTATTGTATTTTCCCACCAAAATAAACACCTTAAATGTCATTAAAATCTAATGTTGTGGCAAATCTTTCCAGCCATGTCTGATGATGACAGTGATAAAGTGTTAGAAAGTCATCATACGATTAATCTGAATCAACTGGACCAATTCACCTTCACGATTTTATTTAGAAATAGGTTTAATCACTTTATCATTCATCAAACTGGTATGTAATTTTTAGTATCATGTAGTGAATATTTTATATTACTTATAGTATTTTTATTTGTCTTATCCTGTTTAATATTTGTAGGATGTGATCACAGTAGATACAGTAAATGGTGGAATAAGCTGTGGTCACACTGCACTGCTGCCTCAGTGTTTTCTTTGCAGTGTGGAGCAAAAGTCAGGTGAGTAGAGACGGTACAGATGGTTTTGGAGGGAAAATATAGTTCAATAAATGTTAGCTGAGTAACTAGTTTATTTTATTGAAACTGTGAGTGACACGCAACATTATGTTGACAGAGAGAAGAGACCACCTTCTTGTCTTTTAATTGCTTGGAAATCAAGGTCACCTAGATGAACTCAGCAGGAATTGAAATGTAACTCTAATTGAGGTGAATTGATTTTCTGTGCTCACATCTTTTGCATTCAAGTGAATTGATTTTATCCTCAAGGCAGATTTTACTCGTGTTCGGTGTGACTGCAGCTTTAGGCAGGTTGGATCTTCATGTAGGAAAATTATTTGTACGTATATGTACAGAAAGTATTTGCAATTTTGTTGTAAATTAATTTCATTTACAAAAATATATACATTTAATAATCATATGTATTCAAATTATTTGCAATTTTTTCATAGATGCAAATAATATGCAATTCATGTTGTCTGAGACAATATTTTTAATATTTTTATTACTAGCAAATTAGTCAAACTAAAAACTTTCACATTCTTATACATGTGCTGCCAGTAAAGGAGATGTTCATCCTTCATGCTGCACACAGTCCTGAAAGATTGCTTTGCTTTACCTTTCAGTCCAGTTTAACCCCTACAATTCCAGTGATACTGAAATCTAAAAGCTCAGTTGACCAGATCATTTGTTTGTGTTGCATTTCATTTTCCTTCTTCATCAGATATTTCTGTTCTAGCTGAGAAAGATTTTAAGTTGCTGTGCTATAAATCGAAGAACAGCCTTTCTCATCATAATTCTGACAGAATCACACTCCTCTCTGATGGTCATGGTCACTGGCATTATTGAGGGTATGTGGTAAAGATCTCCAGCTCTTTGACCAACAATGCAGTCCTAGGTCATCACCCTGCCTCCTCCAAGCTTTATGGTGGGAATCACACATGCAAAGCTCATGCGCTCAACTTTACTGTGTCATATAAATATTTCAGATTCATCACTCCATAACAGCCAATATCCAGTTTTCACTTACGTTGATACAGTTTTGTTTCTTCTTTTTATCTTTTATTTTCCCACCAGGTCAGATTTACACATTCTCCCATAAACAGCCGATACTGACACTGTTCACTTCTCCCTGGATTTGCTGATTCTTGACTCAGACATGCTCTCAGATTGTGAGATCATCTTTGGACTGCCTGTCCCAGTCTGGTCCCCATGAGACCCACTTTATTCAAAGTATTTGATCCTTTTGTTCACATAATTAATAGTAAATTGTTTTAAAATGATATTGATCTAATTAGACATTTGGATGAGAACTGAAGACATTTGTGGTGAACTGATTTTATGGGGTCCATTATAGAAAACTGAGTGTCTCATCAGAGTGAAATACTATTTTTTTGATGTTGCAATTTTGGATCATAAAAAGCTGAAGATCACATTTTTTAGGATCCAATAAATTTTCAACAAAAACTGACACAAACTCAAACCAGTTCTGTTCTGCAGTACTGCTTTGTGCTTATTTATAGATGTGTGTTGAGTTGTGTGTTAGTGTGGTGTGTTTCCTCTCCTCCACAGAGTGTGTGATTGTGCTGTATCACATCCTCCCCCTCAGCACCTGCAGTAGGTCTCAGCTGCAGCAGTGCAGTCTCTGTGTCTCTGACTCTCACAGCTTTTTGTACGGCTCTGTATCACTGTGTGAACGAGTATCTACTACTGATGTAAAATACACCCAGGCAGTAATAATCTCCATCATCTTCAGTCTGGACTCCACTGATGGTCAGAGTGAAGTCAGATCCAGATCCACTGCCTCTGAAACGAGCTGGAGTTCCTGACTGTAAGCTGCTAGTGGTGTAGATCAGGAGTTTAGGAGCTTCTCCAGGTTTCTGCAGGTACCAGGAGAAATGGTTACTATAAACTGCAGGGCTGGTTCTACAGCTGATGGTGACTGTTTCTCCTGGAAGAGCAGATTTCACTGCAGGAGTCTGAGTCACAGTCGCCTGACCTCTGGATCCTGAAATAATATAACAAGAATTCAAGATGACTCATAAATTAGAAATATTTATAAATATAATTAAATACACATGATATTATTATTTTTTAAAATAAGCCCCTCACATGCACATGTTTTAAAATGTCTCCATTAAACACCATCATAAAGTTAAATGTGTAACAGTGAGTTACCTTGAGTCCAGAAGATCAGAGTCCAGATGAAGATGGTGGTCAAAGTCATGTCTGCTGTGGGTGAAGTTTGTGGGCAGCAGCTCTCAGTCATGAAGTGTTAAACTCACAGGACTATAAACTCTCCCAGAGCACTGAAGCATGTGCTGATAATGCAAAGTCAGCTCTCTCTATGGAAATGACTCTATTGGCTGCAGTGATCATGTGACATTGAGTATGACAGCATGGAAACAGAAGGAGTTCTTCATGGTTCAGTTTAGAGCTGCTGAATATCAGACAGAAGCATGAAAATGTTTATATGTGTTGTTTATCAGCTTCTGTTGTTGCTGAAATGTGTTGAACTGAACACACTGTAAACTGTTTAAGACACAGTTGATCTTCTCACAGCTCAGCAATCTGCCTTTCCAGATCAGTGTGATATTCTCTTAATGTCCAGTGGGGGGCGATCTCATATTGTTCAGTTTAAAGTGTATCAGTCTTTCTCTTGAGGGATTTTGCAGCTACTGCTGTCAGTCTGTCTCTCAGTGCAGGAGTTTTTGGTGGAGGAGCTAAACTGCATGCAGGGAGTAAGAAAATACACATTTTATTACAATACTTTTCTCTCTTTTAGCAGAAAATCAGTTTATGTTCATTTATCCATGTTAATTTTTGTTACTCAACAGAAGCAATAAGACATTTTTGCAGTGGAGCAGCTCTTTAACTTTAACTTCTCTGTTCTTATAACAATTTATGTTTATTTAATTTTCAAGGACAAATTAAATCAATGAATAAATAAGCAGTTTGAGAACAAATATATCAATGTATCACCATGGTTCAGACAAACAATTTCAAAAAAGTAAAAAAAAAAAGTTTAGGGTTTCAGAATTTATACATTTATCTGTTGATTATAAAACTCATCAGTATTTAATGACTGATATGAAAAAGCTGTTAGTGAAGCACAGAGAGAGCAGAGTCTTTAGAGCAGGAGGTTTTTGTACAGACGCTGAATGAGTTTGTATCACTGTGGTGGACTTTTGGTGGGGGAACCAAACTGTCAGTTGGCCGTAAGTAGCTTTTTATTTCTTACTCAAAATTAATCAGTAGATAAATTCGAAAATAGACTATTAATGTTCTTGATGTTTTTTGTAAGTTGTGGAATTTTATTTATTTAGTACTTTATTGTTTTAACTGTTGAAGTTTAGAATAAAGATTTTTCATCAACTGTCTTTCTGAAAAGTTGTTAGTAAAAGCATAAAAAATCAGCAAATTTCTCTTAAGTTGTGTAAAATTTCTGAGTTTATTTTTAAAGTAATACATTTGTCTTTATTGCTCCACAGTTCTCATTCTCATATTGAGCAATCACCTTGTCAGTTACTGTAAATTCTTATAGAGATTTTAAAATCTACATATAGACTCATTGATATATTTAATAGTTCTATTAAGTTTTATTTAACTTATTTATTGATCTTCATGCACTAAATTCATCTTGAATTTAATATTATATATTATTGAAAGCATTAAATTATCTATTTTTATAAATTAAGTGAAAACATGTCTGAAAATTGTATGTTTCATATATTCAGACGCTTTTTGAGATGAGTAACTGCAGATTAGTCTGAGAGGCAGTTTAAACTGTAAAGCAGGTTATAATTAGAGGGTGAAACATTTTAATGCTCCACTGAACTCAGTCCAGCTCTGGACAAAATAAGAGAAGTGAAACCCACTCTGGTGTGTCTGTGCTGGTTGATTGACATGTGTCCCTTCCTGTGTTTGTGTCTCCTAGGTTCATCCCCGCCCACCCTCACAGTCCTGCCCCCCTCTAGCGAGGGGCTCCAGCAGGGGAAGGCCACACTAGTGTGTTTGGCCAACAAGGGCTTCCCCTCAGACTGGAGGCTGAGCTGGAAGGTGGGTGGGAGCAGCTGGAGCTCGGGGGTTAGCCAGAGCCCTGGGCTTCTGCAGAAGGACGACGGCCTCTACAGCTGGAGCAGCACCCTGACCCTCCAGGAGGAGCAGTGGCTAAAGAACACAGTGACCTGTGAGGCCACCAAGGACTCCCAGCCTCCTGTCAGCCAGACACTGAGGAGAGATCAGTGCTGAGCAGTGAGGACCACATGGGGGTTTCAGCTGATAGAGCTCCTCTCATTCTCAAATGAGCTCAAACACGTCTGTGATTAATGCTGAAATGATGATCTGATTATTTGACTAAAGAAAATAAAGAATTTCAATCAACAACACTGTATGTTTTACTGTCTGAAGGTAGATTTTTTTCTCTATCATTAGACTCACTTAGAAATGCTTTAGAGAGTCTTTAAGTCTGTGAAGTTCTTGCTGTTAATGTAGGAGAACATTTCCAGGCACATCTAATGATCTACAGAGTATCATTAATGATCATGATGGAGATCAATGAGGGATTAAAGTATCTGTAAATTATTATTTATTTTTTTTTCAGGACAGATTCAATTCAACTTTAAAATATATTTAGACAATGTAAATAAAGAAGACACATTTTTTAAACGTTATCAGTGAACATTAAGTATTTATATGAGTGGTATTATATTGTTTTCCTTGTTAATGTATATAATCACAGTATTCAGGTCACAGTCTCCTCTGTATCTGTAGTCAGTGAATGCTAGACTGAGGCAGGTTGGATCTTCATGGTGGTGCTGAAACTAAAGCGATGCTGCTCTGAACTCTGAACTCTGGAGATGATGAACATCTGGACACAGAGCTGCTTCTTTCTGGGAAGGGAAGACCATCCTGCTCGTGCAAATCTGAGTTTCACAAACACAAAGCCCATCAAGACTGAGGCAGATATGAATGTGAGTGTGTGTGTGTGTGTGTGTGTGTGTGTGAGTGTGTGTGTGTGTGTGTGTGTTTGAGTGTGTGGGTGTGTGTGTGTGTGTGCAGCACATTAGAGAAATTCACTTTCACACTCATTTACATGTCAGTTCATTTAAACAGTATATTAATGTCAATTTTCTACATCTGATTGGACAGAACGACTGTTATTTTAAATTTGTAGACTGTTTTATTCATGAGAAAAATAAACAGCATTTCATATTTTACAGTGACGTCACACTCATTTCTAAGAACAGCTGATGGGGGCAGTTTGGCCTGAACAGGTCATATGAGACTGAGATCTCAGTGAGATTAATACTGTTTCTTTAAGGTGCAGTTCACTCCACTTCTTCACCAGATAGTTCTGTACAGATGGTACAGATGTTGAGTTACTGTCTTGCTGAATATTGACAGGCTGTGTATCGAGCCTTAATCGTGATGTAATGACATCTGAAGTGAGGCTGTGATGATCATGCTGTCATCAGTCACACAGAGGATGAAACAGAAACAACAGCAGGAAACATCAAATCTATGGCTGAGAAACTCATCATGAGAGCGAGAGAGCTTGTAGACTCTTGTGGAAGCTGCCAGGTATAAATACACAAGTCCTAATGCGTCTCTGATGGGAAACAGTACTGCAGCAGCTCCAGGACAGAGACAGTGTTCAGCAGCCTGACAGACCTGACACACTTTATGAACAGTGTCTGTTCTTTTTGAGCAGTTAAGCTCAGAAACGGAAAGATTCAGCTAATTCAGTTAATGCAAAACTCTCTGCTCTCTATCTTTCTCTCTCTCTCACTTCATCTCTCTCTCACTTTATCTCTCTCTTTTACTGATTGTGCACAACTTGGTGAAGGACCTTCTCATTTCGCTCTCTGATCAGGATTTGAACAATGAAAAGAATTAGCTGTTGTCAAAATTAGTTTTCAGTTAAAGACATAAAGGTATTAAAGAATGAATTAAATCAACTAAGAAATCGACTAAATGAATGGCTGAATTATTCAATCTACTTTCATCTTTTGAAATCTAGGCTTATTTTACATCATTCTTTCCTCTTTATTGGCCACTTACGAAGTATTTATATGAGACAGTCACATACTGTATGCTGTTTTTTTATGGAGACCTTAGACTAGTCAGATATGTCATCATTTATGATGTAAATCCTCACAGAATTTTAAAATTTGTAGGAATTCAGCCATTTTTGTACCAAAATAAACTTACCACCTCCTAAAAGTTTTGTATTTTGCACACAAACTGAGTATCAAAAAAGATAGCACTACTAAGTAAATGTGTAATATAGTGTTGTTTATTAAGTAGCGATGATGTGAAGATGATGAAGGAGACACCACTGACACCCTCTTCCTTGTATAAGATGTTTATTACAAAGTAAAACAGTATCAAATCAAGCACTATAAAGTACCTGAGAGGGGATCCATGCCAATTCTAAAGTGTCCCCTCCAGAACACTATAGCCAATGGCTGCTTGTTTTCAAAAAAGGAGACAGAACACCTGGTCCTTATTAAAAGGATCTCATCTATTTGGAATTTGGAGATGCCCACTCCCAATGGGGACCTTTAAACCAGGGGCCCCCTTAACTTAAACATTCCAAAACCTGCAAAAACAGGACACTACAATATCAACTTATACTAAACCTTAAGAGTGTTTTTGCCTTTTTCTATAAAAGCACTCTTCTAAATACACCTCATATTCCCCCCTTTGAGGCTTCCGCAAAGTCTCGAAAAACCAAAAAGTAACACATACATGTTTGCAGTTGTAACAAAATAACAGTTCCACCTACACATGATTCCTACAGCATTAGCTTAGCAATTCAACAACTTTCTGGAGTGTGAGAGTGAAAAAACCTGTCAGGCAGCTATCATTCCTGCAATATCCGTCAAACAATCTAGACAGGAAAAATTCTCTCATGGCCCCTCTGCCTTAGGCGACCACATAAAGTACTCCAGACTATTTTAAAAAGGAGGAATTTTAATAAATCGTGTAGGAATATGACCTAAGCAAATACATATGGAAACCTCAGAAAATAAAACCAAAACAATGTCCACATTCAGGCTGGTCGACCCATCGGACCTTCCAATGAACCTTCCCCTGCCTAACACCAATGTCCCTAAGCACCGAAAAAAGAAAACAAGATCTGAGGTCCCAATGTACTTACCCCATAACAGAAACCATCAATCTTCAAGCAGTTAAAACAAAGAAAGTGTTATAAATTTAAGTACTACTCATGCAGTAAACAACTCAAACACTCAATCCAACTATTATGTCTTACTAAGATTATCACTACCTTATAAATGTCCTCTATCAATATCACACATTACAATATAATAGAACAAAATCCAATACTATGCAAATATATATATGAAGTCTTAAAAATGTATCACACTGCAGCTCCTCAGCAACGTTGACTCTCAGTGTAGTGTCGATGATGTGTTGACTCTGGGCATTGTATCACTCCTTATTCAAAGTCCTTCAGTCCTATTGGCCATGCACATCGGGGTCCCCGAAGATCCAACCACCCTTACAGTGGTTTTCCCCCAACATCGTTCTTGAAAGAAAGAAAAGAAAACCACCAACCAGTATCTTTTGCAAAAACAACAAATGGAAATTGAAACATCAAATATGGATTAACTCCCTAAATGTGAAATTCACAGTATCATACTTTCACATTATTCCAAGTTATAAACCACATTTTCCATTTCCCCCTGCTATCGTCCCACTCTATAGTAAGAGACTACTAAATACCCAAATAGTAACAGAAATAAATTTTAAGACTATAATAAGAGTAGATATTCAAAATGGATATTTCTCCATCAGTTCACCTTCTATCACCACTTCATCATCGTCTGTGTCAGTCCTATGTAGTAACGGCATCTGAACTTGATCTCCAAGCATCACAACTCCAACCCATCTCAATATCGCAAAGGTGAACAACAACGTACAGAAACAAAACATGACACTCAATGATATAAGAAGTGCTACCATAATCTGAACCAGCACTGCTCCCAACGGTCCTAATTTCTCCTGCAACCAAGCATTCGCAGACCATCCAGCTCCTTCTGATGGGCCAAACGCATCCCTTATATGCTTCAGTGCATCTATGACACTAGTCATATTGTCAGAACTATCAGGAATCAAAGTATAACAAGCATCACCAGTTAAGTTCAAAGCCACACATAGGCCACCTTGTTTGGCCAACAGATAATCAAGAGCCATGTCATGTTTAGGCAACGTCAGTCTATGACTCTTTTGAGTATTTGACAAGTATTCAAAACCTCTTACAGTCTCATTTGCAAAAACCCTGTAGGGTGTGGGTAATATTATCAGTGTGAACTGCCGAAAATGTCACACCATACCATGGAAATAATCCTATACCCCACTTCTCTCCTAGACTTATCCTCCAGTGATAGGACTCCAGATTATGAAATTGTGCCAGTTTCCTTTTCTTCCTACTCCCAGAAATAGCATCAGATTGAACCTCATCAGAAACTTTTCCCTTCTGGACAGTAAAAACCTCATATGGCAGCTTCAACGTTGCCATATAACAGCATCCTGTCCACCCATACGGTAGAAATATATATGCCTTATTATCACAAACCCCACAGATTTCACTTCCAATGGATCTGGGATTGCTATTATCATATTTTCATGCTGATCAAGTAAATTCACATGTGGTAACTCTCCCAACCAAGAACAATTATGTCTAGGTCTAAACAGATGCACTGACAGAGCCATCACCTTATCCTCTGCTGATTGCTGCTGATAAAACAGCCACGATAATGCATAAGATTGACATTTAAGACTTAATGGTTCTGGTACCGTCTCTAAACTTGCAGGCCATGTGCCTGGTGTTGGAACTTTCACCACACATGGACAATTCTGATCTTACAGGATGAGTTAACTGCTGGAACCATAAGTTCCTACCTGCCCCTGGGTCTGTGATTTGTAACACCATAGGAATCAAATCCACATGCCTTCCACAGTTTCTCTCTTCTGTAATAAACGATAATGGTCAGTCACATCTTCTGGTGTCCAGCCAAAGTCAAAAAACTCCTCTTCCACATCTAAAGTCGTCCTCTAAGCTGTCACAGATGAATCTGCATCATGCTCTTCCATCTGTTCTCTAGGTTCAAAAACCTCATTACTACTATTCACACTAAGCTCTATCTTTAACATAGGTTTCTGGGTTATATTTACTCCTTCTTTAAAGTTCAAAGATGCCATATCAGGTGTAAAAATTGTCACCATCCCTGTAGTAGCCTTCATCCCCTTCAAAGTCGTAGCTAAAGTAATAGCCTGAATTGACACATTAACATTCTTAGTTGTTTCCAGAGCTAAAGCAGGAAGCTTCATCGATGTAATATTCACCCTTGGAGTGGTTGCTGTGGTGAATCGTTCCTGAACCCTTGTAGCAACCATGAAAACTCCCAGTAGAACTCAAATCTTCTATCACAACTACTACCTTACGAGTTATATAACCCTCTCTCCACACATTTTCTTCTGGCTCTCTTGAACCTTCAACATCTCCTCTCTTCTCTACCTTCAGCAACTTACTCCTCTTTTCTTTCTCCTAACTTCCCCCCTTGCAACATGAGCTGACCCATGTGCCTCCTAAATCATCAGCACTGGCCTGCTGCTTCCCCTCTCTCTCTCTCTCTCTGCACATATATTTTTCTCTCTTTTTCTCTCCTTCTCCTTCCTATTTTTAACAGCACAAAAAGCAATTCAATATGATTTACGCCCTTTATCTGCCAACACTTAGGTCTTTTTATCTACACCAAATGTTCTCCTCCTTTAAACACCAAGCTATCATCAATAAAGAAATATCAGTTTATTTCACTCTAATAACACCTTAGCACATTATTAATAATACTTGTTAAATTTTTCTTTACCCATGCACACAAACATCCTCGCTGGTCTCTCCACTCCTCTCCAAAATCATAAACGTCCTTCTTGGGGGCTCATAAAGCTTATCAAAGGTTCTCATGAGTGTTATGCAAATTTATAAAAGTCCTCTTTTTTGAGGCTCATAAATGTTATCAGATCCAAAAATGTCCCCCAAGAACGGCTCATAAGTTTTAACAAAATCAAAGAAACGTCCTCTCTTAGAGGCTCATATTTTTTTTTACAAATTATCATTTATACATTCCTAAAGCCAGTCACACAGCTAGGTCACAGCCAGATCAAGTGACTCACACACACAGAACCCAGATCCACAGACACACTCAGTAAGGGGGGCCAATCCCCCTCACACAGGAACACAGAGCGAGCTCAGAAAACACAGAAGACAAAAACAGCATTTAATCCTATAGCATGCTTTTTCCTGACACTCCTTTTTCTATTTTCTTCTAAATTCTACCTTTATGAGGTGTGAATATTCAATAAAAAGCTGCTTCAGACACTGTTCATCAACTAGTGTTCGAGGGGGAACTTTACAATTGAATTTTCCCCTCCACACCTCCAGTTCCTTTGAACTGACCCGGAATTCAACCCATTAATCTAATTTCCTGAGGGCCCTAGGCTCTATTACACTCCCCCTTTTTAATGCGGCATGCACAATGCAATAAACCCCAATTTAGAACGGAGAAGCACTCCAAACATCAACACAGCATGGCATGCACACACACATGATTCTTTACGGTGCGACTAGACAGCAAACAACCTAATGCCCAGCCCTAATGAACAAACCAGAGCACAATCATGCAAAAATCTCATTGAAATGCCGGCAGGTGCGGGAGTAAGTGCGCTAAAGCTGTCGGTGACGTAGCAAGTCACAACAAGTCCGAAGTTAGTGATGCCAAAATGTTGTTTATTAAGTAGCGATGATGTGAAGATGATGGAGACTCCACTGACACCGCCTTCCTTGTATAAGATGTTTATTACAAAGTAAAACAGTATCAAATCAAGATCCGTGCCATTCCTAAAGTGTCCCCTCCAGAACACTATAGCCAATGGCTTAAATAGGCTGCTTGTTTTCGAAAAAGGAGACAGAACACCTGGTCCTTATTTAAAGGATCTCATCTATTTGGAATTTGGAGAGGCCCACTCCCTATGGGGGCCTTTGAACCAGGGGCCCCCTAACTTAAACATTCCAAAACCTGCAAAAACAGGACACTACAATATCAACTTATACTAAACCTTAAGAGTGTAAACGTTAATCATGTGTTCAGCTCTAGATTAAACCACACTCAGGCTCCACCTTGAACACATGAACAGTAGGACTAGAATGAGCTCCAGCTCTACTAAACTACTCCTCTCATAGAAGTGGAGCTGAAATACTGTGTGCATTATTGCTTTGTGCTTATTTATAGATGTGTGTGTTGAGTTGTGTGTTAGTGTGGTGTGTTTCCTCTCCTCCACAGAGTGTGTGATTGTGCTGTATCACATCCTCCCCCTCAGCACCTGCAGTAGGTCTCAGCTGCAGCAGTGCAGTCTCTGTGTCTCTGACTCTCACAGCTTTTTGTACGGCTCTGTATCACTGTGTGAGCGGCCAGACACTGCCGATTTGATGTAAACTCTGACAGTAATAATCTCCTGCATCTTCAGTCTGGACTCCACTGATGGTCAGAGTGAAGTCAGTTCCAGATCCACTGCCACTGAAACGAGCTGGAGTTCCTGACTCTCTACTGTTAATCAGTTTAATCAGGAGTTTAGGAACTTCTCCAGGTTTCTGAAGGTACCAGGCTAGACGCTGACCTGAACTGTCACTGTACACTGCAGGGCTGGTTCTACAGCTGATGGTGACTGTTTCTCCTGGAAGAGCAGATTTCACTGCAGGAGTCTGAGTCACAGTCGCCTGACCTCTGGATTCTGAAATAATATAATGAGAAATCAAGGTGACTCATAAATACATATGATATTATTATTTTTAAAATAAGCTCCTCATGTGCACACACTTTAATATTTTCATAAATTATCTTCATAAAGGTACAAGGATCTACCTCGAGTCCAGAAGATCAGAGTCCAGATGAAGATGGTGGTCAAAGTCATGTCTGCTGTGGGTGAAGTTTGTGGGCAGCAGCTCTCAGTCATGAAGTGTTAAACTCACAGGACTATAAACTCTCCCAGAGCACTGAAGCATGTGCTGATAATGCAAAGTCAGCTCTCTCTATGGAAATGACTCTATTGGCTGCAATGATCATGTGACATTGAGTATAACAGCATGGAAACAGAAGGAGTTCTTCACGGTTCAGTTTAGAGCTGCTGAATATCAGACAGAAGCATGAAAATGTTTATATGTGTTGTTTATCAGCTTCTGTTGTTGCTGAAATGTGTTGAACTGAACACACTGTAAACTGTTTAAGACACAGTTGATCTTCTCACAGCTCAGCAATCTGCCTTTCCAGATCAGTGTAATATTCTCTTAATGTCCAGTGGGGGGCGATCTCATATTGTTCAGTTTAAAGTGTATCAGTCTTTCTCTTGAGGGATTTTGCAGCTACTGCTGTCAGTCTGTCTCTCAGTGCAGGAGTTTTCAGTGGAGGAACTAAACTGGATGCAGGGAGTAAGAAATACACATTTTATTAATATACTTTTCTCTCTTTTAGCAGAAAAATCTACTTGTATTAACTTATTCAGGTTCTTCATTCCTCAAAAGAGCAAACAGGATTTTTTTATACACAGCAGCTCTTTAACTATTTTTCATCTTGTAACAATTTACTTTTATTTAATTTTCAAGGTTGAATTAAAATCAAATAATAAAATTGTTAAAGTTTCATAATGATGTCACAGAAAGAAATAATGTATAAATTAGCAATTTGAGAGCAAATATAACAATGTGTCACCACAGTTCATACAAACAAGTTCAAAAAAGTAAAAAAAATTTAAAGTTCAGGGTTTCAGAATTTATACATTTATCTGCTGATTATAAAACTCATCCGTATTTAATGACTGATATGAAAAAGCTGTTAGTGAAGCACAGAGAGAGCAGAGTCTTTAGAGCAGGAGGTTTTTGTACAGGCACTAAATGAGTTTGTATCACTGTGGTACACTTTTGGTGGAGGAACCAAACTGTCAGTTGGCCGTAAGTAGCTTTTTCTTATTCATAATTTATCTGTTAAAAAATTTTGGAAACTACTATTAATGTACTTGCTGGTTTTTGTAAGTTATGGAGTTTTATTTATTTAGTACTTTATTATTTTAACTGTTGCAGTTTAGAATAAAGATTTTCATCAACTGTCTTTCGGAAACGTTGTTAGTAAAAGCAAACGGCAAATTTCTCTTAAGGCGTGTAGAATCACTGAGGTCATAGTTAAAAATAATACATTTGTTTTTATCGCTCTATGGTTCTCATTCTCATGTTGAGATCACCATTTCAGTTACTGTAAATTCTTAAAGACATGATAACATCTATATATAGACTGTGTTTTTCTGATTCATGTATTTAATAGTTCTATTGTGTTATTTTTTAATTTTTTTCATTTATTTTTCTTCGTAAGCAAAATTTATATTTATTTTAAATACAAAAAATTAAATGCATTAAATTTCCTAATTTTATAAATGAAGTGTATAAAATGCTTGTCTTATAATGAAATGTTTGATAAATTCAGACTCTTTTTGAGAGAAGTAACTGCAGATTAGTCTGAGAGGCAGTTTAAACTGTAAAGCAGGTTATAATTAGAGGGTGAAACATTTTAATGCTCCACTGAACTCAGTTGAGCTCTGTACAAAATAAGAGAAGTGAAACCCACTCTGGTGTGTCTGTGCTGGTTGATTGACATGTGTCCCTTCCTGTGTTTGTGTCTCCTAGGTTTGGCCTCACCCACCCTCACAGTCCTGCCCCCCTCTAGCGAGGGGCTGCAGCAGGGGAAGGCCACACTCGTGTGTTTGGCCAACAAGGGCTTCCCCTCAGACTGGAGGCTGAGCTGGAAGGTGGGTGGGAGCAGCTGGAGCTCGGGGGTTAGCCAGAGCCGCGGGCTTCTGCAGAAGGACGACGGCCTCTACAGCTGGAGCAGCACCCTGACCCTCCAGGAGGAGCAGTGGCTAAAGAACACCGTGACCTGTGAGGCCACCAAGGACTCCCAGCCTCCTGTCAGCCAGACACTGAGGAGAGATGAGTGCTGAGCAGTGAGGACCACGCGGGGGTTTCAGCTGATAGAGCTCCTCTCACTCTCAAATGAGCTCAAACACGTCTGTGATTAATGCTGAAATGATGATCTGATTATTTGACTAAAGAAAATAAAGAGTTTCAATCAATAATACTGTATGTTTTACTGTCTGATGGTAGATTTTTTTCTTCTTTATTAGAATCAGAAATGCTTTAGAGAGTCTTTAAGTCTGTGAAGTTCAAAGAAAGTTCTTGATGTTAATGTAGGAAAACATTTCCAGGCACATCTAATGATCTACAGAGGTTCATTAATGATCATGAAGGAGATCAATGAGGGATTAAAAGTATCTGTAAATTATTTTTTTCAGGACAGATTCAGTTCAACTTAGATATGAAGTAAATAAAGAAGATGCAAATTTTTTAACATTATCAGTGAATGTTAAGTATTTATATTAATAATATTGTATTGATTTACTTGTTAATGTATATAATCACAGTATTCAGGCCACAGTCTCCTCTGTATCTGTAGTCAGTCAATGCTAGACTGACGCAGTTGGATCTTCATGCTGGTGCTGAAACTAAAGCGATGCTGCTCTGAACTCTGAACTCTGGAGATGATGAACATCTGGACACAGAGCTGCTTCTTTCTGGGAAGGGAAGACCATCCTGCTCATGCAAATCTGAGATTCACAAACACAAAACCCATCAAGATTGAGGCAGATATGAATGTGTGTGTGTGTGTGTGTGTGTGTGTGAGAGTGAGAGAGAGTGTGTGTGTGTGTGTGTGTGTGTGTGTGTGTGTGTGTGTGTGTGTGTGTTTGTGTGTGCAGCACATTAGAGATCTTCACTTTCACGTTCATTTACATTTCAGTTCATTTAGTCAGTGTGATTATGTCACTTTCCTACATCTGATTGGACAGAATGACTGTTATTCTAAATTTGTGGACTGTTTTATTCATAAGAAAGAAACCAGCATTTTCATATTTTACAGTGACGTCACACTCATTTCTAAGAACAGCTGATGGGGGCAGTTTGGCCTGAACAGGTCATATGAGACTGAGATCTCAGTGAGATTAAGGCTGTTTCTTTAAGGTGCAGTTCACTCCACTTCTTCACCAGATAGTTCTGTACAGATGGTACAGATGTTGAGTTACTGTCTTGCTGAATATTGACAGGCTGTGTATCGAGCCTTAATCATGATGTAATGACATCTGAAGTGAAGCTGTGATGATCACATTGTCATCAGTCACACAGAGAAACAGGATGAAACAGAAACAACAGCAGGAAAGATCAAATCTATGGCTGAGAAACTCATCATGAGAGCGAGAGAGCTTGTAAACTCTTGTGGAAGCTGCCAGGTATAAATACACAAGTCCTAATGCGTCTCTGATGGGAAACAGTAAAGCAGCAGCTCCAGGACAGAGACAGTGTTCAGCAGCCTGACAGACCTGACACACTTTATGAACAGTGTCTGTTCTTTTAGAGCAGTTCAGCTCATTATCAGTGTTAGATGTGTGCTGTGACTGAGTGAGTTGGACACTGAACATCTGGTGAAAGTTCTGCTCTATTCTGAGAGAATCAGAAAGATTCAGCCCTGTTAATGCAAAACTCACTGCTCTCTTTCTCCTTCTCTCTCTTTATCTCTCTATTTTACTTATTAAAACTTGTTTGTGCACACGTTAGTGAGGGAACTTCTTATTTTTAGTTTATTTCATTCTCTGATTAGAATTTGGACAAACAGAAAAGAAATATCAACCAACTACTTGGTGTCAAAATCTGTTTTAAATTAAGTGTTTATAAGTAAATTAAGTGTATAAAGGTTTAAGATGGATTTAATCAACTAAGGAATCAATGAGTGAGCGAATGAATTAATTTACATTAACCCTTTGAATTCTAGGCTTACTACTCGCCACCTTCTAAACAGTTTGAAGTTTTGCATGCACAAAGACTACCAAAAAGATATTCAGAAATGATTAAACTGGAGCATCTGTGCTTGAAAAACAATAAATAAGTATAAAATCAACTCTGCAGCTTATTTCTTTGTCAACAAAGGTTTCTGTGCAGGTACTTTCAAGGTGCAAACACATAAATCTACTATCAAAGGTCCAATTTTGTACCTTAAATAGATTTTTTTTCCAGGAGAAAGATACATATTTGTACCTTTTCATAACTTGACATTCTAAAAAAATATAATAATCAATACAACTTAAATAAATAATTGCAATGGAATACAGTACAAGTACAGTACAGTATTTTCCCTTAATAAAGGTACTTTTTTCTGAGAGTGTATTATGAAGAAATACCTATTTGGCAGAAGGTGGCCATCATTTATTTCTGTCTTTTTGGATCAGAGCTGATTACTAAAACTCTGAAAGCCAGCAGGACATGTCTGAGAATGCTTTCTGACCTATCAGGAAAAGATCTAATCATGGAAGTGCAAGTTAGCAGATGCTTTCCAGACTGGATTTAAAAATAGTGTCATTTTTTAGTGAATAAATAAATTGCACTGTATATGAACTCAAAACATATTGTATTAAATACAATAAAAATATGATCTAATAAGTCTTGCATGGTGAAAACTTTGTAAAAAGAGAAAATATTCTGTACTGTAGTGTTTTGTAGTTGTTCTCAGATCAGCGAGTTAGAGAAACCTCCCTCTCTACAGCTGAGGGAGGTTTTTGTACGGCGCTGTAACACTGTGTGAACGGAGTAGCTTCATCCTGCTGACAGTAATAATCTCCTGCATCTTCAGGCTGAACTGCAGTGATCTTCAGAGTGAAATCTCTGTTGTAGCCACTGCCACTGAAACGATCTGGAATTCCTGACTGACGAGTGGTGGTGTACGTGATCAGGAGTTTAGGAGCTTCTCCGGGTTTCTGCAGGTACCAGTGAAGATCATCATCAATATCCACATTGGCTCTGCAGCTGAGAGTAACAGTCTCTCCTGGAGAAACAGACTGAGACTCTGGAGACTGAGTCAGAATTATTTCCCCCATGGAGTCTGAAACACAAAAGACAAATAATTATATGAAAAATGACACTTTTTAATCTCCTTCTTCCAGAATATTCACAGCAGAATTTGGACAGAATCTAAATGAACAGATGATAAACTGCGATAATAGTTCTGATATTTAACAAGCATTTATTTTAATTAGAGAAAAGATCCTCTCACCCTGAGTGATCAGCCCCAGTGCTCCCAGCAGAAGAACCAGTATGATCATCATTGTGCTGTGTGTCTCTGAAAGGACTGAAGACTGATCAGCACTGCAGCTCTTAAAGTGTGTGGAGCAGTGAAGCAGCACACATATGCAAACAGCACAGCTCTCTGATCCACACCAGCAGCTCAGAGTCTACATTAACACTGATAATATTCTCTAAGACTAAATACTAACTATTTACCTTAATAATCAATACAAATAATAATGTTTCATATCTATCGATATGCAAATATACATTTACACAGGCTTTGTGGCTTTTTCCTTTTTACAAAACCCCTCAGAAATACAAACATTGTCCAGAAACTGAGAGTAAGAGTCTTTACTTCTTATAATGCAACATTTAGTAATTTAATTATTCTCATAATCACTTACACTGAATAAAATTCATAAAATAGAAACATTAAGAAAAATTAAACAACAGAAATTAATTCTGATTTGTGACTGAAAAAATCTTTTTTTCAGGTTAATTTATTTAAAATGTTTAATGAATATAGTTTTAAATTAAGTACAAATAAGTAAAGTAAAAGGGGTTTTATTATTATTATTATTATTATTAATAATAATAATAATAATAATAATAATAATAATAATAATAATAATAATCCACTTTGTACTTTACTCATTTTAATAAATTAATTATTATTATTAATTTATTATGATTAATAAAATACATATTAAGTATTATTTCCTATAAGCATGAAGTGTTTCTTAAACACTGTTCTTTTTTGGGCACTGAAACTGTGTTAAAGGTACAAAAACGTATAAACTCAAATATGAGAACAGAGCATGGGTTTAACTATTCAGAATGAAGACAACAGAATATTTATTCTTCATAGCTCAGTTAATGTAAAGTTTGGAACTGTATTTTTGATTATGTTTAGAGTGTATAAATATTTTATGTCTCTTTAAGTCTCTAGAAATTTCCATTCATTTTGAGCAGCTTTAGAGCAGCACTGCACTGAATATTACACTCCAGTTACATTAAGAGATCCAGTCAGGACGTTACAGTTGGTATATAATCATACGTATGTTGTTGTTTTTTTCTCTCTAGCTGGTTCCACGTAAGTATCTCAGGTTCTTTTTCACGAGTGATGGGTCGCTGTACCGGACTGTAGTGGTGAAGAGGGAGCTGAGCCATAAGGCAAAGTTGGTGTACATCCCCTCCCTCACCTATGGTCATGAGCCTTCCTCACTGGGTGGTGGGTTACACTCTGCCTGATAAGGAGCTCAGTCATCTGGGAGGAGCTTGGAGTAGAGCCGCTACTCCTCCACATTGAGAGGAGCCAGTTGAGGTGGTTCGGGCATCTGATCAGGATGCCCCCTGTACGCCTCCCGGTGGGGGTTTACCAGGCACAGCCTACTGACACAAGACCCCGAGATCGTCCAAGGACCCGCTGGAGGGATTATATCTCCAAGTTGGCCTAGGAGCAACTCGGTATCCCTTGGAATCAGATGGAGGAAGTTGCGGGGGACAGGGTCATCTGGGATTAACTGCTCTCCCAACTGCTACCACAATCCTAGTTGGATTAAGTGGTTAAGATGATGATGATGGTGATGATGATTATGACATATCTGTCTTATTAATAGCTAACTTTGAATAGAAAAGCATTAGTTGCGTAACCACTGTATTTAAATTAGCTTAGGTAACTACTTTACTATAGAATCTTCTATTTTGCTGACCACTATTTGTTTGCTGTATTGAGATAACCAAGCTGAACAGCGAGTGATCAAATAAAAAGAGAGTAAAGCTTTTAACTGAACTGTGAAAATCTTTACAGTTAATGTGCTGCAAAATAATGATGTCACTTCACACATTTTGAAAACTCACCCCAGAA
The DNA here is from genome assembly GCF_904425465.1 of Colossoma macropomum. NCBI lineage: Eukaryota > Metazoa > Chordata > Actinopteri > Characiformes > Serrasalmidae > Colossoma > Colossoma macropomum. The sequence continues at coordinate 848,746 of NW_023495723.1, forward strand.
TGTGCTTCCCTGAGCTTTTGTTGTTGCAACAATAGGAGCTTTGCTCAAAAATGTAAAAATTGAAAAAAGGTCAAAACACCAGGATTGGCAGGAAAAGGCATAATTACTTTTATTAAGATTAAAGCTCTCCAACAAACGAGCATTAATCTGAGTTGGCCCAGGCAACAACTGACCAACCTCATTTTTATACTCTTTTCTGAACAATGAGGGGACTTCACCAGAGTCCTCATTGCCCCTCCCAAATATTTCATATCTTTTGATTTTTACACCATTATTTCCAAACCTTGCATTGTTTTTTTGATTGTCTTTCATGTCATTTTTCACACCATTATTAACATCATCTTTTTATGTTATTAAGAATTCTTCCATTATTTCCAAAGCAAGAGGGAATATATTTTTTAAATAATCACAGGCCAAGGCCACAATCACAGGCCTAGGCCTTTAAACTTTATTTACTTTATGTATGTATGTAATTCAACATACTTAGGGTCACCCACAGACACACACACACACATACACACAGGAAGAAGGCTGCATATGTGTAGAGAGACATACAGTATAATAGAAAATGATTAGTTATGATTAAAATCATTTCTTACTTTTAACCTAAACAAAATTCTTTTTTTCCCTCACTGTTACAACAGAAACACTGTAACACTGTTACACTGTTGTTTGTTAATGTGCTCTTGTGTTTACATGTGTGGGAGAACACATGAGGCACTCCTAAACGCATTAGAGCAACTGAACCAAAACCCTTCTGGCCCACTGGGAATCTGTGTGTTTGAGTAAAGCAGCAGGACTTTAACCAGGATGGAGTAGATGGACGCTGACTGGAGCAGACAGGGACACAGTGGCTCCATCAATATATGATCATATATATGTTTCCCACAAGACTGATACAAAACATCTACAGCATGTTTAGAGGAGATGTTGATATAAAGTGTTGATGTAAATCAGAGATGTGAGAAAATCTAAAGCACTGTTGGTTCTGCAGTAGTGAGTGTTTCCCCACATCCCACACACACATCATGTGTTCAGCTCTAGATTCCACCACACTCAGGTTCACACCACCAGGGATGTAGTGGGGGAAAAAGGAGGGTGCCCAGTTGCAGAACAGCAGAATGATGGACATTTATATACATAAACAAACCACATCTTCTCATCGCTTTAATCACTGTACTGTTATTATTTTATGTGAGCTGCAGTTTGTTTTTTTAATATTATTTTTAAAGAGATCTTTTTTATTCTTTTAAAGTGATGTTGGAAGATTTAAATTTATCATTGGTTCAATTTTTAAATAAATTTCATTCAGTGGGTGGGGCCTTATTTTAGCCCCGCCCCTACATTTTAGATCAGGAACTGAGGCTGCATCCCTGTCCCTCATGGCCACATGGTGAGCAGTTAGATCCTATTGTTATGGAGTAAATGTGTCCCAAACTCTGAAAATTAGTACCATTAAAATTGTCCCTACCAAAACACATATTTTCTGTACTTATTTTTTCTGTACGTATTTTTTTGTGTTTTGATTAAAATATTATGATTTTATGTGTGTAACTGTTCAAAGCTGTGTTCGTTAGTCATGTACTGGCTGGTGTTTTGAGTTCTGCTCAAATTTATTTAAAACTGTCACCACTGAAACAGTCACTACTGAAACATTTGCTAAAGTTGTTTTAGTGTTATGATTGTTTTGTCAGTATAAAATGGAATATTCAGTCATTTACTGTAACAAGATAAACATATTTAAGCTACACAGTAAGTCAAAGCTACATGACTTCAGATTAAAGTCCAAGTCAGTTAAAAGACCAGAATGTGTTTTCAACTCTGACTTTAAACTAGTTCGGTTGATGGTGCAGTGATCAGTGCAGTGATGTCACTTGGAGGTGATACAGTGATGGAGGGCTTCGACTTCAGCCCCCTCAGAAACTTGAACGTCCTCTGCAGAGCCCCTCTATTAAATAAAGCTGATAGTTGACAGGTTATTGGACTGTCAGTCCTGGATGGGGTTGGGTATCGTGTGCAGGTTCTTTTTAAGGATTGTGAGAAAGTTTTCTGTTCTATTAGAACAGAATTATATTATCATTATATTATATCATATTATCTGTATGCGCTAAGTAAGTTTCATATTGCATAATTTTTACCAACACTGGAAGAAACGCATCCCTCTGTACAAAGTGCAGTGATTCTGCAATGCTGTGTTTTAATGAATGAAAAGCACAGTGATGGTATTCTGCTCATACTTCTAGTGGCATGATGCTCACAACAAGCCGAAAATAGACACATGCAGTCAGTATAAAAGGCTGCGTTCATTAATGAGTTTGATGTGTGTCACTGAAGATGTTCATGAAATGTGTAACATAAACCAGCATGACCAGGGGGTCTCTAAAACACTTTTCATAATTTGTGAATGGAACTGGGAGGTGGAGAGGCGACGAGGAGAGGGCAGAACAAGAGAACATTTAAACAGTCCAGAATCGTGATCAGTGAAAACGAGATACGTGAAAGTAGATCTTTAAGGAAATCCCATAAAATAAGTGAATAAACTCTAAACATGAGTTAGTAAATTAAAATGAACAGTAGGACTAGAATGAGCTCCAGCTCCACTAAACTACTCCTCTCATAGAAGTGGAGCTGAAATGCTGTGTGCATTATTGCTTTGTGCATATTTATAGATGTGTGTTGAGTTGTGTGTTAGTGTGGTGTGTTTCCTCTCCTCCACAGAGTGTGTGATTGTGCTGTATCACATCCTCCCCCTCAGCACCTGCAGTAGGTCTCAGCTGCAGCAGTGCAGCCTCTGTGTCTCTGACTCTCACAGCTTTTTGTACGGCTCTGTATCACTGTGTGAACCACCAGACACTGCTGATATGATGTAAACTCTGACAGTAATAATCTCCATCATCTTCAGTCTGGATTCCACTGATAGTCAGAGTGAAGTCAGATCCAGATCCACTGCCACTGAAACGAGCTGGAGTTCCTGACTGTAAGCTGCTAGTGGTGTAGATCAGGAGTTTAGGAGCTTCTCCAGGTTTCTACAGGTACCAGGCTAGACTGTTACTACTATAAACTGCAGGGCTGGTTCTACAGCTGATGGTGACTGTTTCTCCTGGAAGAGCAGATTTCACTGCAGGAGTTTGAGTCACAGTCGCCTGACCTCTGGATCCTGAAATTAAATAAATGCAATTAAATATCAGGATTGTTAGTATTATTAAAAATCTATTATTTAAATACATCTAACAAAAATGAATCTACTCCCAGAGAGTGCATTCCTAAAAATCATCTTCACAAAGTTAAATATATAACAGTGATCTACCTTGAGTCCAGAAGATCAGAGTCCAGATGAAGATGGTGGTCAAAGTCATGTCTGCTGTGGGTGAAGTTTGTGGGGCAGCAGCTCTCAGTCATGAAGTGTTAAACTCACAGGACTATAAACTCTCCCAGAGCACTGAAGCATGTGCTGATAATGCAAAGTCAGCTCTCTCTATGGAAATGACTCTACCTGAACTGTCATTACATCAGATCATAATACTATAATAGATTATTTAATCATTTCTGTTTTGTGAGATTTTTAATTCTTAGATTTAAAAATCTCAATGAGATATACACTGTTTTGGTCCCAGGTGTGTGTGTGTGTGTGTGTGTGTGTGTGAGTGAGAGAGAGAGAGAGAGAGAGAGAGAAAGTAAAAGTATTGATACTTGCATAAAATAATCAAACAAGTAAACGTAAAACGTAAAATTCAAAAGTATCAGGTCAGAAATCTTCTTAGGTACTGAGTTCTGCTGTGGAATGTCTCAGTAGCTCAGTATCACAAAGCAGTACAATTACTGACACCATCAAAACACATTGAAGTTAAACACAAAAAATTAATTTGTAACTAAATATGAAAATGTAACTGAGTAAAAAGATTCCTTTACTCACTAATATACTAATATAAGTATTATGATGTGAAAATCCTCAGGAGAGTAAAGATCCATCAATATTGTACTAATGTATATGTAAGTATATGAACCTAATGTACGAATGTAAACGTAACTAGTTACTACCCACCTCTGAATAAAGACCTGTCATTAGCAAGACACGAAAGGTAATTTTAGTCAGTGGCATAATTGCATAAAATACCACACAGCCGGCCTTTTGTGTTTGTCTGTTTTTTTGTTTTTGTTTTTTTTAAACATGTATTGCTCCACTACTTTTGGGGTTGTGGTGCCACCCCTGGTTACTGGTTAACTGTTTGTTTGTGTTCAGCTGGGTGGGGGGTCCTGGTGGGGGGGCTGGTTTCACTTCCTCCTTTAGTGCTGCTGCCCTCCAGGATGTGAGTTTAGTATCCTGAGCTGACTGTCAGTGTGTCAGAGTCACAGTGCTGTGAGTTTAATAGACTAAGCTGATGTTAAAGAGACTCAGTTTATAGACTAATGATGCTGATTAAAGACTTATGGAGTCTGAAATGGATCATGATGGGATGGTATTGTATAAGAACAGGTTCTGTGTTGATTCTGAGGGATAAAATGTGAGTATAAAACAGTGTAATGAGTGGATCACTGAATGAAGCCCAGCTGATTCTCCTGTGGTCTTTATCACAGTTTACAGAGAGAAATCCTGCAGCAGCAACATGACCAGTGAGGAAACTCACAGCAGCGTTCCTACAGCCTCCCAGCTCTCACTCCAGATCAGTAGTGGGAGTTTTATTGATCAGTGTGTGAGAGTGAAGCTCCAGGAGGGGCTGGGAGGGGCTGAGGTGGGCTGTGGCTCCCCCTGCTGGACAGTCTGCCTGACAGACTCTATGGTGGATCACTCTGCCTGCAGCTGCTGTAACCAGATGAAAAAACAGAGCCGCACACAGAAATGAATTACTTTCTGTTTTAAAAAGTCAATAAAGAGTAACTTTTACAGGTCAGATAATAGATGTTCTCCTCTTCACATTAAGCAACTTACAAATTCCTTCAATCCCACCTTTCAGACTAAACAACTTACACGTCTCTCTTGTGTTCCTACACAGCAGCACTTTAACAGATCTTTCCATCAGCGTTTTCAGAATGTAAGTGGATCTGATTAATGCAGTGATCAATAGATCTTATTTGAAGATTGATTTTAGAAGTTGTAACAAGTCAACAGGCCTGAGGTGGAATCAGACCCACATCTTCTATTGTGCAGGACGACTGTGGCAGGTGGTCAGGCTCAATTCAGGATTGAGTGCAGTCGCTCACCAAGCTGACTAAGAGCTCCCCTTAAGTAAGGCCAGGTTCAGGTGATGCTGCTCGTCATTTATTACTAAGGAGACACTCTGTGCCTCCCTCTAGTGGCCGAAATCAGTATAACAGACAACCCAACCCCAGACCAAGCCTTTACAAGAAGCAGTGAGGAGCTGAACTCAAATAAACAGAAAAAAAGATTCATTTTATTCCACAGATGTGAAACAGATTTATGGATGTTTCTGTAATTCACAGCATTTTTGTTTTATCTGAAGGTTTTATGTTTTTTGTACTGAGGGTGAAAGACGCCCTTTCAGCTGATTTATGATCTGATCCACCTTCTTATATTTCAAATCTGAATCTGATCTGCACATAATCACCACATCAGCTTATTATCAACAACATATTTATATTTTAAAATAATTTTAATTTCTTAAAAACAACACAGAGGGTCACACAGAGGGTCTCAGTGCATAGTTACGTCAGGAAAAGAGGTGCAGTAATGAAACTGAACACACAGTGGAGAAAAATTTCTGACAAGATTAATCATTAAGACAACACTCACAAAACGTTGTTCTGTCATTTTTTATTGTAAAACAGTGAACAGTCCAATAATAAGTACATTGAATTTTACTGTAATTAAATATTTCGGTAACACTTTCTATGAATGTCACCTTTGTAAGCATCTATAAACATATTCATAACATGTTATAATGCATTCATAAGGCATTATAAACATAGCTAAAAATATTTATAAAAATGTATTACACATTATAGCCATGCTTATTATGCATTGTGAATTGTTAATATAATACATTATAAGTACTGATCATAACAAATTATATAAGAGCTCATAATATTTGTCCGCTCTAAGTAAAGTGAAGCGTACTGTACTAAAGCCTCCTCCAGTGTTAAGAGTGAGGCTTCAAGTTGAAGTATTTACTGAAGAGGATGTACTGAAACACTAAAACACACAAAATAAAGCACATTACAGGCTTCAGATGTCAGAGTTTAAACTAGAGCTGCCATCAGTGCTTTACCCAATGTGGGAAAGGTAATGTACACCACCGTTAGCTTGGCACTAACTTAACACTGCATATCCGATAGAATGCTAGCAGAGATTAGCATTACTGTAGTGTAGTGTAATGCAGTGTAGTGTTACAGAGTGAAGGGTTCTAGTGTTTGACGTTAGAACCAGTGAGGAAACAAATGACAATGACAGCACTCGACTATCTCGCCTCTCCCTCTCCAGGCCTTCAGTCCACAGTGACTTCACACTCAGTGTGATGTTCAGGGGAGGGGCTGATGGTTACTTGGTTTGCTATGATGTAATGAAACATTTAAAATGAGAGCGCTGGTTAGCAAAGCACATTGTAGCAACAATTCTAGGCTGAACAGCCTGTTTGGAGCATCTGAATATTCAGGACTGAAGCCCAGAAGATGTTATGAACACTACTTATAATGCATTATATTAACAATTCATAATGTATAATAAACATAACTATAAAGTGTAATTCAGTATAATTAATTTTAATAAATATTTATAACCATGTTTATAATGCCATATGAATGCATTATAACATGTTATAAATGTGTTTATAGATGCTTACAAAGGTGACATTCACAGAAAGTGTTACCAATATTTCTACTGGCACAAATGACACTGGAATTAAACTCTACATGACATAAATATTAATCATAATCAAGAGAAGCACAGGAATCTGGCATAACAGAAGTGATATGTAATAAAATATCATCTTATGGAAAAATAGAATATGGTTTATTTGCCTGATCCTGTCCAGTTTAAGTCGAGGCACCACTTTCAGATTCTTAGTCAAAGCTAAGACGTCCACAGGGCAAACAGGGCGGCCCTACATTTCAGTGACCTTCAGTAGTGAGGAAGTATCATCTGAAACTGAACATCACGACTGAAAGTCTTCAGTTTCTGACAGACAAAAACTACATTCTATGTACGTCAATGATGTTATATTTAAAAAGCTCTTCATTTCTCTGATATTGATCTGTTACTGTTTAGTTCACCTATTCAAGCTGCTTAACAGCCCAATCTGTCTTAAACTTTTATGTACATTTTTAAAGCAGGTGTTTAGAAGCTTCTATACAGCCACAGAAGGAACTGACAGACATGATGTCCCAGCATGTTGAGCACTGACTGTTTAAATGTAGTAAAAACATCATGAAAGCAAAATCCTGATCTCAGAAACTTCACACTAATACAACACAGGAAGCAGCAGAGTTTCAGCTCATTCAGCTGCTCTTCAGGAGCCTCTCTGTGCTCTCATATCTGTGAGTGTGTGTCTGAGATGGTGTCTTCATGATCTTGAAGATCTCCTCCACTCTCGTGACTCCAGTGTTGATTTCTAGAGGGAGTTTATTAAAGTCTATCAACATTTCCACTGGTTTGAGTGTCGACCTCACGTTGTTATCAGAACACCAGGCTCTTCTCCTCCTCCTGTACGCGCTCTCATCACCAATGTGGGCTCGTCCTCAAACGGGAGGAGTTTGACGGACAGGACGCTGGAGGTGCGGTCACTGGTAAACAGGAAGTGATGTCAAGGGGAGAGCACACAGCTCTGTGCTGCAGCTGTGTTCACATATTTGACCAATAAAGACCCGAAAACACACAGATTACCATGTAGGATCACACACTGTGTGTGTGTGTGTGTGTGTGTGTGTGTGTGTGTGTGTGTGTTCTATAAGACTTCATCCTCTCCTCATAACCCCCAGTGTGTGTGAGACTCAGACCAGGTCAGGTGTGTGTTTTGATGCTGTAAAACAGGAAACAGGACAGAATGATCAGACATGAACACACACTGATCACAGTCAGCACTCAGACTCCACACACAGACACAATCAGGATAAACACCATCACTAGATAAACAGTACAGCCTCATCAACACTAATAAACCAATAAACAGCTCTGATTCTCTCACAGACTCACTCATGAAGACAGCTGTAGGAGCCTCAGCTAGAATGTTGATTTAGTGTTGTGTGTATTCATTTCTCTCTGTGTGAGTCGCCCCCTACAGGTCAGCTTTATCTAAACTTTACTCTTTTACTGTCTTTTTATTTTGTGGGAGTCAAAGCAAAACATTTTCAGTCAACAAGGTGGATTAAACTAAGAAGCAATTAACCACCACAACAGTAACTCACTGACACACTGAAGAAAGGCAGTGTGACAAAGCGTCTCTGTGCTGTTGTGACAAGATTAACATTAATATTTAACAAATTATGCTGGTGTGGTCCAAATATTTTAAAATTTCTAGCTTTTGAAATTTCTAGAGTATTTCCAATATAGCACACAAACTCAATTCTCTCTCACACAAAACACCAGCAATAAATAAAGTCATTATATAAAGAAAGCTCTCTGTCTTTGTCTGCCTGAAACTCACTATGAGGAAATTCACATTCTTAGTAAAAAAAGACACCAGAGGCATCAGGATAGCATCACATCAAAAACTACAAACACCACATATTCAAATAAGAATCATTTCACACAAAAGAGAAGCTGTATCAGAACACTTCACTGAACACCTCAAACAACACAACCCCACACAATCTGTATTGAACACACTGATTCATTCCTCATACAGACCTCGAGATCCATCACACATGACAATCTGTGTGTCTGTGTGTGTTTATGGAGGAGGTTGAGGTCTAAAATGTTGTAGATCATCCACTGAGTGAATATGTGTACAGAGACAGTAATTCAGTAACTCACTGTAGTTTCTCCAGTTTACAGTGTGGATCCTCCAGTAGATCAGAGAGCAACTTCACTCCTGACTCTCCTGGTTTATTGGAGCTCAGATTCAGCTCTCTCAGGTGTGAGGGGTTTGATTTCAGAGCCAAAACCAGAGCAGCACAGCCTTCCTCTGTAATACTGCAGTTATACAGACTGTAGAGAGAAGAAAAACTCACATCTTTACTAACATTCATAAAGATCATCTCACAAACACAGAACAAAAATATATCAGAAAATCACACCCAAAACATTCTTAATAGAAACTAAGAAAATACAAATTTGTGCATGTGTGTTGAAATGAAAGTGATGATAATTTTATGTCTCCTTAATATATGAAGGTTTCAATCCAAAGAGATGAAGTAATGAACTCACTTCAGTATCTCCAGTTTACAGTGTGGATTCTTCAGTCCAGCAGAGAGCAGCTTCACTCCTGAATCCTGCAGTTTATTGTAACCCAGGTCCAGTTCTCTCAGACTTGAGGAGTTTGAGCTGAGAGCTGAGGACAGATCTGCACAACTTTTCTCTGTGAGATCACAGTAACACAGCCTGAGAGAGAACTGATGATCAGAAACACTGACACCTCAAACATGAACATCAATTCAACAGATAAAATGAAGGGAAAATGAGAAAAAACAAAATACAAAAACAATCATTAAAAGACAAACACACTAATGTACATACTCTCACACACACACTAATGTACATACTCTCACACACACACTAATGTACATACTCTCTCACACACACTAATGTACATACTCTCTCACACACACTAATGTACATACTCTCTCTCACACACACTAATGTACATACTCTCTCTCACACACTAATCTACATACTCTCTCTCTCACACACTAATGTACATACTCTTTCTCACACATACTAATGTACATACTCTTTCTCACACATACTAATGTACATATTCTCTCACACACTCTAATGTACATACTCTCTCTCACACACTAATCTACATACTCTCTCTCTCACACACTAATGTACATACTCTTTCTCACACATACTAATGTACATACTCTTTCTCACACATACTAATGTACATACTCTCTCACACACTAATGTACATACTCTCTCACACACACTAATGTACATACTCTCTCTCACACACACTAATGTACATACTCTCTCACACACACACTAATGTACATACTCTCTCTCACACACACTAATTTACATACTCTCTCACACTATTGTACATACTCTCTCTCTCACACACTGATTTACATACTATCTCTCACACACACACTAATCTACATACTCTCTCACACACTAATGTAAATACTGTCTCTCACACACACACTAATGTACATACTCTCTCTCTCTCACACAATAATCTACATACTCTCTCGCTCACACACACTAATGTACATACTCTCTCTCACACACACTAATCTACATACTCTCTCACACACTAATGTACATACTCTCTCTCTCACACACACTAATGTACATACTCTCTCTCACACACACTAATCTACATACTCTCTCACACACTAATGTACATACTGTCTCTTACACACACACTAATGTACATACTCTCTAACGTGTTATACATCGTCTCACGCAAACACAGAAGAAAAACAAGATATCTTTGTCGCACAAACACACAAAACATTCTCAGTAAAAACTGATAGCGGATAAAAAAGTGTGTGAGTGAAAGTCTTCATCTCACCCCAGTGCCTCCAGTTTACAGTGTGGACTTTTCAGTCCAGCAGAGAGCAGCTTCACTCCTGAATCCTGCAGTTTATTAAAACCCAGGTCCAGTTCTCTCAGACTTGAGGAGTTTGACATGATAGCTGAGGAAAGAACTGCACAGCTTCTCTCTGTGAGATCACAACCCCACAGCCTGAGAGAGAAATGATGATCTATCAGAAACACTGACACCTCAAACAGGAACATGAATTTAGCAGATAAAATGAAAAGTAAATGAGAAACAACAAACTACAAAAACACAACTTTAAGATCCACACACACACTAATGGCTGTACTCGCTCTCTCTCTCTCCCCCTCACACACACAGACACACTAATGTACAAAAGCAATTTTATGAAGTTGGTACAGTGTGTAGACGGCAAATAAATGCAGAAAGTAGTAATTTTTTAATCTAAGTTGACCTGCATTTTACTGAAAGTACTACAGAATGGCTGTGTGTTTGATGTTTTATCTTATCAACGTCATTCATTCTGTAAATATACTCATGCTGACGCTGATACTTGGAAAATGTTCCAAAAAGTGGAGACAGGGCAATTTAAGACTAGGAAGACTGTGAAATATTAAAAAATAATAATCTTAAACATGTGATGCTATTAAGCTTTGCTAAAAACAAGCATCCAGGAAAGGCTGAGACCTTTATGAGTATATATTTCTTATTCTTACATTTATTTCTTGCATTTTTCCGAGTACATCTCTTGCTGGGTTCTCCCTCTTTTTTACTGGTTCTGTGCTTCTCTCCTCTGTAATACATACTCTTAGTTGTGCCTCATGAGCTGCTGATATTGTTTAGCACTGAAATGCTTTCAGTGCATTTATTGTAACAAAAGTGTAATAAAGACAACTTCTCTATTTTTTAAGACACCAGAATCATCTCTCACAGCAAATCACTGTAAAAGATGTATGTTAGAGTTGTACATTAATGTTTCTCAATGAGTTTTAGTCAGATTCATTTTCAAGATCTTCAGCACTGTCCCATATTATCTACGATATATTACATGTGGGACAACTTTAAAGTGAATTAAAAATAATAAAATATTTGAATCAGTATTTGTACCTTTACTTTGTTGTCTGGCTTGACTGACATGATTTTTTCAGGGCCAAAACTGATACCGTTATTAGTAATCATGAATACAGATAACTGATGTTTGGGACTGATATTCATTTACCATAAGTTTGATGTTTGTAGTGTGAAAATTTACATGAAAGCAACTTTTACTCACATCTTACATTAAATGAACATTACATTATTATGAAAAATAAAGTGCTTTGAACTTAAATGCATAAAGCCTAAACTAGCCTAAATAGTGGTCATATCTGTTAGATTAGGGGCTATTTTACCCTTTGTGATCAAAATAAAATTACATTTCACAATAAATGCATATTTTGCACTTGAAAACTTCAGACGATTGCCAGGTAGGCTTGTTACACCTCACTTTACCAGATGTGCCAAGGCGATCCACAGACAGACTTCACAACTTTTCCAGTAACACTTTACAAAACTGTTTCATAGTTAATGAGTAACTAATCAGGAACTAAGCAGGGATGAATGAGTAGTGCTTCATTAACACTTAAGTAACTACTATTAACTACAAAGAAGTACTAATTAATTATGCAGTAGGTAATAGTGAACTAATGATTAGGGTAGTTCACTTTTAACTAAACAGTTAATAGTGAACTAAAGATTTACACATGGTAACAGCAACACCGCATTCATTATCAAACAAACAATAACTACATAATCACTTGGTAACATTTAGAACTAAGTGAATTTGAAAGTGGGACACATACACAGCCGTATATTTCTGTGAGCCTCTCTTCAACTGACTCTGCCCTCAAGAGGACTTTAAAGGAGAACTACTGTTCAGAAGAAACAACATTGTCACACCTGCTCCTGCAGTGTTTTCTAAAGATGAGAGGTGAGCAGACTGGTCTACTGAATACTGTAGTATTTTAGCAGTTGTCCCATTTGGACGCTGATGTACAAATTAGTTCACACTGCCAAATATGCAGAAGGTTTCTGATCAAAACCAACACAAAAGGGACACCAGTCAGTACAGTGTGGTGTGGTGCCCCCGACTTCTCTGGAGATACATGTTTTCATATTTTATAGTCTACACGCTGTGTAGTGTATTTTAATGCTGTTAGAAGTGCTGGAATACACTACATCAGTTAGTAGTTAGGAACCTTGTAAAACTCCCCTATTGTGCAATTAATGTTGAACTGATCAGTAATTTATGAGCAGTTATTCTAATGTGTTAATTCAGTGTTAATGCAGCACTACTCATTCGTCCCTGCTTAGTTCCTGATTAGTTACTTATTAACTATGAAAGAGTGCTGTGAAGTCTTACCACTATTCATAATTAGCCATGCAAATGAAAACTACAATAAAAAGCAGCTACTTCCAAAAATACAACACAATACATGCAAAACAGCTTGTTGCAACAACAATATCTTGTAAGAAAGAGAAAAAATAAACAAATAATTATGTTGAGTGAGACTGTGAACAAAATGCACAAATCTCACAGCATGTTTTCCTTGTTTGATTCAAACCTACAGAATCTTTGACACTTTCATCAAAACTTGACAAGAAACTAAGCTGCTAACTGTTCAGCTCTGAGACACTGGTTCTGAATGTTTCTTCAAGGTTTTCTGGAACATTCGCTCATCTAACAGCTCTTCCAACAGAACTTACCAACTAAGCTTTTGTGAAATGCATCCCAGATCAAACAATGATCTGAATATTACAGCACAAAACTTTTTCAAATTCTGGTGAGTGACGTTCTGATGGTTTGGTTCTCAGATAAGGCGTTTTGTTTGTGTGAAAGTGAAAAATAAATCACTTTCACAGAAAGTGAAGTAAAATTACTTTATTAGAAATAAGATCAAGTAAAAGGACTATGATTTCATTATACTCTAAAAGTGCAATCAATGCACTCAAGTACTGTCACAAGATTAAGTTATTCAGTACTTTCTACCTCGTTTTGTGTGTCATTCTCATAACATCTGTTGGTGTGTTTGTGTGTTTATACAGAGACAGTAATTCAGTAACTTACTGTAGTTTCTCCAGTTTACAGTGTGGATCCTTCAGTAGATCAGAGAGCAGCTTCACTCCTGACCTTCTTGGTTTATTGTTGTTTAAATTAAGCTCTCTGAGGTGTGAGGGGTTTGATTTCAGAGCTGAAACCAGAGCAGCACAGCCTTCTTCTGTAATACTGCAGTCAGACAGACTGTAGAGAGAAGAAAAACTCAGACCTTTATTAACATTCATAAACATAATTTCACACACAAACAGAATAACAGAATATTAGAGCAACACTCACTACAACACTACATAAAACTATAACTGTATTCACACACATACACATGTACTGTCTCTCATACATTCTTTCTCCCTCATATACTCTCTCTCCCACACTCATGCACATTTTCTCTCTCTCTGCCATATTTTCATTTCAAAGTGAAGCCACTAAGAGAGATTATAAAGTCGTGGCTCTGGTGTTTGAGGATGTGTGAGATGTATTTTTGTTACCAGTGCAGATGCTGAACTGGTGCAGAGGGGAACATTAAGCTCAATCTGTTGTTTCATATCATTCAAAAGACAAAATTCTTTTTCTGAAATCTTTTATTTGAGTGAGTGAACATAATAAGATATTATTAGTTGGTATATGTTGTTGGTTCAAAATGATGCAACCAAACATCAGAGAAACAAGAATTTTGTCTCTTTAATATGACACCCATTTTTATAGTCAAAGGAAAAACTAACAATGTAAAAAAAGGTCCATTTTGATTTTAAGTTGACTTTAAAGAGGTTAGCTAGATTTGTGTTTACACATCCAAAAAATGTCTGTACTTACGTCAGATCCAGCCAGAGACATTATTTTAATAGTAATTACTTCTCTTATTGTCACTGTGATATCTGACAACTTTACCTAACATCACATTTTATGTCAGTATTGTGCAGCTCAAAAATAAACAATCTAAAGTGTGTTGAGCTTAAAAATCAGAAAATGTAAAGGGCCTTATTTCCTTACACTATTAGGGTCATAATTAATCACTTTAAACAGCTGTATCTGCAGTGTCCTGCCTAAAAGAGGAAACCATTGTATTTTATCACCACACAGTGAGCAGAACAGTTAGAATAGTTAGTGCATCAGATGAAAATCTTTTCTTTCATTAAAAACACAAACTTCAGTGTCTGGAGTTCACTAGACACTACTGGAGGACCGAAACTGTTCTATGATAAGAGAGAAAAAGACCTTTTTTGTAAAAACACTTACAATGGGTTTAGTGTAAAAGAAAGGATAGTTATACTGAAAAGAACCTCGTCCCACTGTTCAGTACAGTGGAAGATCTGTGGTGTTTTTGGGCTGTTTTTAACAACATCATTATTTTTAGAACATAAATGTGGCAGATTTAGCTAAATGGCTAAATGGCAGTTTCTGGGCAGGTTGAAAAACAAACAAAGTAAACAAAGGTTCTCACATTGACAAAAAATATTAAAAATGCTTCATTACAAAACACATTAAAGTAAACTCACAAAACAGAAGATTTACAAAACATCATAATTAAACATTTTGTTGGCAGATTTGAGTATCCAATAATCTTTTCTTAATTCATGCGATGCATGAAAAGAAAATCCAGACTGACCAAAAGCCCTTCTCACACATGACTCTAAACTTCTCTACTTGTACAAATACTTCTGGATCAATATTAGCATCAACCTAACTTACGGAATCAGACAGATGGTTTTTTCCACATTCAGTTGTAAATATTATTTGCTCATCTGTCTGAAATCAGTGTCTGTATCACTGCATCTAAAAGTTGCTTATCATTTACATGCACATAAATAACTGTCGTCTGCACAGATCTGACAAGTAACAGCTGGAGGACAGACATCTGGAAGGTCACTGACACATTAACTAAATAACCATGGACCCAAAACTGATCCTTGTGGAAGTCTGAGCTCCTAATTCCAGTATGTAGATTTTTAATTATATACTCATACACCTTACTTCCTTTTCTTAGAAGGACATAATCTATTTAATAGCTGCTGGTGATATATTAACAAGTTACAATCTGTCAAGTAAAATTTTATGATTTACTGGGTTTTGTTAAATAAAAAAGTGCACTAACCACATTTTTTTCCTTTCCTTAAAATAAATAAAAATAAAAATAATAAAATAGCAATTAGCAGATTTGGTGCAGTAAAGTCTCCTAAACTGAAACTGCAGAGCACTTTCAGTGACATCCTGCTGGGGGTCCCCAAACCACCCCCAACTCACTTAATTTTTATGCAGGTATGAGTGCAAAATAATACAATAAATAACTATGAATATTATAATTAGGATCTAGATAGCACCTAGATAGAACCTAAATAGCAAACATACAGAGTTGGGTAGAAACTGGTTACATTTTCTCAGTTATGTGTCTCCAACAGACATGAAAACTCATGAGCATCAAAAAAGGTGAGAAGTTCAGAAACCAGTCCGCTGTACTGGGGCAGCAGCATTGTTCCAGTATACAGTTTTTGTGATTTTAAGATGGAAATTCTGGTGTATTTTGATGAACTCTGAGAAAATACAATACAGCAATTACTGTGGAATCACTTAGTTTACTGAGATACTCACACAGGTCATGTCCATGTGCTGTTTTCTGACTATTTTAACTTTATTAGAATAAATCTGTTTCTTAACATGCTAAGGCCAAACGTTCAACATGAGACCCCACATCTATTATAAACAGAGGTAACTCAGCTCAGCTTTTATGTGCTACTTGCTCCAAAACAGCACATTAAGCTTGGATCATTATTTGCAATGTAATTTTTAGACAGTCGATAAGTTCACACCGCTGTTACAACAGAACACAGAAATAAACTAAATCTATTTCAGTTTTGAAGTTTAGCTGATTATCTTCACTACAAACAATGATAATTTACACATCTGGGTGGGTGAACATGTGGAAAGACTCCCGACAAAGAGCTTATAGCAGAAGATGTGCACAGGGAGGTAAAGGCTCTTTCTCAGTGCAGAAATAAAGGCTTATCATCCACACTGAGGAGTCTGAGCTCTGCACTGACTCTTTACAGAACATTCTTCAAATATAATCCTCACTAAGACACATATAACAATGTGGGCTACTGTGGGGTCTGTATACAGAACACATAGTCATGATACAAACACTGTAACAATAACACAATGCTAACATTATTGCTGACTAACTGGACAGAATAACTACAATTACAGTATCAACAGGGAGCAACAGATAATCCACACAGACACTCAAGCAGCACTGTATGATAATAAATACACTGAAAACAAAAATCAACATTTCGTGATGGATCGACCGAAGAGCTGTTCAGTTCATGAACCATCTTACAGTCAGTGCAAAGAAACAGCGAGGTTCTTACTTTAATAGCCCTGAGTCTCTCAGATGGTCAGTTCACTACACTGCAAAACTAGGAGTGTGAACTGGTGTTAACTGTCCAGTGAAAATTATTTTGTGTTGATGGGTGTTGATTTGGGTGTTAACTGAGCACCTTAAGTCACGCTTTTTTTTTTGAGCTTACAGTGAAGGCTGAGAAAACCCAGCACCTGAAATATATGATTTAAAAAGGTAACGACTGAATATATTTTACTTATACAAGCCGTTAATCATTACATAAACTAAGGGTTAACGTCAAGTGGGGTTTGATGTGATTTGACGTGTTATTGAAGCTGGTGGATAGTAGCTAATTTAGTTTTGCATGTTAGCTGTTTCAATGTAATCTGGATGCCCAAATTTAAAGGTGGAGTAGATGAATTTATGGAAACCATGAAGTGTTATCTAGGTTTTTAAAAATTCCAAACAAAAAATCCCACCCCCTACTTTCAGCCTTCCTTCTAAAACTACTCCCTCAAAACACAAATGTGCACAGCCTGATTAGTAACGTCAGGGAGACCACCCGTCGGAAGGCGACCCTGAAAAAACTGGTGGAAACAGCGGGGGTGAAGATTTCATAAATCGATGCTTTGAAGGTGTGGAAGTTGAAGAATCTTTCTCATAAGTACAGATAACCAAAAATAACCTAGATACATCATATAATTGTGAAACGTCCTACTCAAACCCAATATAGGCTAACATATCAAATCATAAAGAAACTCCAGAGTCTCGGGTCTGATCTGCTCGGCTTCATTGCCAAACTCACCACAGAACACAGCAAAACAAAAGAACAGGCACTCACTGCTTGTTTCCAGTCCCCAAACTGTTAGCTAGACAGGCTGACAACACAGCCTCCCCTCGCTAAAAACAAACTGCAAACCCCACTTTACTCTCGGAAAACCCACCCATATTCAGGCTCTTTAACAAACATACAATGGGCTCCACACATGGGCAAATGAGTGAGTACATGTGCATAGTGCGTGCATTTGGGCAGGTCCCATTGGGTCTGAATGAAATGATTATACAGGGTTTTTACAGCCACCTGGCCCCACAAAGAAGTAGTTTTTTTCTTTTTCTTTTCAGAGCACTCAGTTTAATGATTGCTATCAGGCAGTAAAGTATATTTCAAGAAATATAACAAATGTTTCTAAAATTAATCTTTTATTCCAACAGTTTACTACTCAGAGATGCAAGTAAGGAGATGGAAGGAGAATGAGTGGCTCGTTACTTTAACACTTAAATCACATATATTTGAAACACACTTTCATTCACCATGCTGTCAGAATAGCTCTTTCTGTAGGATCAATGAATGATGGACCTTTGCAATTGTATTTCTAAAAAACCTGCCTTAACAGGAGCACTTCTATGATGGGTGCACAGGATATTTAGCATGGCATCTCAACACCATGTCCAGAAACATATTTCAACAGCCAGCCACAGTGCCTCAAGCACAAGGCCCAAACCGCCGGAGATCAGCAGCCACAGTGCCTCAGTAGCTTCAAGAAGATGCCTGCAGGGAGGCTGTATCACTTCTTGTTTAACTGTCCTGAAGAAACAAGTGTGTTTCAGAAGGTATTGACCTTGCAGCATCGCCAGGCCTGGTGCATGACCCACAGCAAACCACAGATGTTTTTGAAACGTTCCCACGTGCTTTAGATGTTATAGGACTAGTGAGTATTTCCTTTGAAACTCCAGCCTTTAACTTTGTTAGACATAAGCAGTGTACAGTGCACTGACCATTGGCTTAATGTATTTGAAACAGCTAAATCAAGACTTCCGGCTGCTGTTTGGTGTTGAAACAGCCTCCAGGAGGCTTGAGAAGTGGGAGACAGCATTCAAGCCCAAGGTTATTGAAGAGGCCAAACACCTGACTCAGTCAACCAAACTGCTGAGAAACTTGCAGAGAACATCAGTGACACCAGTCAGCTGCATTATATGCTTGGTTTATATTCTAAATAGCTGGTGTTATTTAATTTGTGCATCTGAAGTAGATACTAATGACTTGGTTTTCCGCCTGGTAGACTGGGACAGTGACATGGCTTCTCTGCTGCTCCTTTTCTATCTCTTGACTCCCACAGCTGGACAAAAGAGAATAAAAATAAGTCCCAGTGATGGAGGACAAATTGATGCACTTTCACAAGGTACGTATGTCTCATCTGTTACAATCTCATGCGCCAGTTTTTCAGTTATATTAAACACCTTGCAAAGGCATTTTCTCACACCAGAGAGGTGTGTTTGCAAAAACAGTGTTTTCCTTCCAAATAAACAGAGAGAGAGACATTCATTTGGGACAAACTCCCAGTAAAGTGCATGTTCTTGCGCCGACTGGTCCAACTGGAGGATCTATTACACTGAAGCGTGGTGGAGTAAATACCACTGTCTGGATAAGAATCTGATGCACTTTAAGGTGTTTGTTCTATTTTTCAGTCATGCTGCAGCATCAATGAACATCTTCGACGAAGAGAGGGAAGATAACCATACATCCTCGCTGTTGGCCGAACCCAGAACAGAATTGATCCTTTCCACATTGTTGTGGACAAACAGCTCATCCCACCAGCTTGTTGGGGGCTTTTGATAAACTGTTTAAAGGCCTCTATGTGTTCAGCCTGTCTTATGATGAGTCCCTGGCCCAGCTTTACACTTTCTTGCAGACAACAAGAAACATCGATGTGAACATTTTCATGTCTACCAAGTAAGACCTTTGACTTACAGAGTGCTCAAGGTGGAGATAAGATTATATGTGTATATATGTGTATGTATGTATGTGTGTGTGTGTGTGTGTGTGTGATTAGTGTCTTTATTTTCTTTGTAACTGTGCATATATGAGTTGTACCCCATGGTGCGGGGAAGATTTTTTTCCTGAATAAAAAGTTTAATGTTGGTTTGTTTTAATGATTTATTATACTTGTTCACTTAAGTCATGTGGGGCCAAATTTTGTAAACCTATGTAAATACAGAGAATAAGGAGATTTACAGCGTGATTGTTCAACCTGATTTTCTGTAGCCTTGCAGGAGAGTCTGGAAGCATTTTCATATTTGGTGAAAACATGGTGGAAGTGCAGTGCAAACATTAATATGGAGATAAACTCTTCAAAAATATTGTGTCATAAAACAACACTGTGAGTGTCAGGAAGTAACACTCCTACTGAAAGGGAAAAACACAGTTCAGTGTTAAAAGTCCTCTTTTACGTGTCATAAAACACTGTGAGTGTTAGAAATTTAACACTATTAATGAGTTGAAATGTTCACACTGTCCAAAGTGTAATATTAACTCCAAAACGGTGAGAATTATATAAACACTGGGATGGTGTTAATTTTAACACTAAGCAAGTGAAATTAACACAGAGGATTTTACAGTTTACCAATGATCTTTGAGGCAGAGCTCACAGTTCCTGAACCACACAGTGATGGAGAAGGTGAGCATGTTTTCTATCATAGCTGTATAAATCTGAGACACTCTTTGCCTTAAGACCCCACATTTTTAAGTTGGTGCAAGAAAAAAAGGCTCTTTGTAATTGTTATTTAATTACATGTATAATGACGTATCTAATGATGTTATTCAGTACTTTCCACCTTGTTTTGTATATCGTTCTCATAACATCTTCTGTTGGTGTGTTAGTGTGTTTATACAGAGACAGTAATTCAGTAACTCACTGTAGTTTCTCCAGTTTACAGTGTGGATCCTCCAGTAGATCAGAGAGCAGCTTCACTCCTGACTCTCCTGGTTTACTGCTGTTCAGATTCAGCTCTCTGAGGTGTGAAGGGTTTGATTTCAGAGCTGAAACCAGAGCAGCACAGCCTTCCTCTGTAATACTGCAGTCAGACAGACTGTAGAGAGAAGAAAAACTCACATCTTTAACATTCATAAACATAATTTCACACACAAACAGAATAATAGAATATTACAGCAACACTCAGTTCAACACTACATAAAACTATAACCACATTCACACACATACACATGTACATTGTTTCTCCCTCATATACACTCTCTCTCCTACACTCATGCACATTCTCTCTCTCTCTGCCATATTTTAATGTCAAACTGAAGGCACAAACAGAGATTATGAAGTGTATAAAATTTAAAGTAAACAAAGCTTTTCACATTGACAAAATCAAAACCACAAAGCAATATTTAAAATGCTTAATTACAAAACACATTAAACTAAACTCAAAAAACACAAATGCACACGAAACACAAAAGCATTATATAATTAAACATTATGTTGGCAGGTTTGAGTCTCCAGTAATCATTTCTTAATCTTTTCCTTTTTTTTAAACAAATCATTGATTATAAATATTTTAAATCAGCAGGGAGAGAATTTCAATCATGCGTGAAAATAAAATCCAGACTGACCAAAAGCACTTTTCCAAATGGTATTATGCAGTCGTCTTTTGTAATCGCCCTTGATGGCCTGTTTTTAATCCTACAATCAAACTCTCCAAATACTAAAAGGATGAGACCATTTAGGATTTTAAAACTAAAACGTAAAACTGACTAAATTATTACAATAATGATGCTGATTTGGCTTTTTATCAAAGGCTTTTAAAGCTTGTTTATATATTGTCTCAAATGGCTTAAGAACAGTCTAACATGTCTGTGTCCAGCTTGTTTTATGATAAGTGATATGAGGATAATAAATTAAATCTAATAAACTAAAAATTACATTTAACCATTTTACACTTTGTTTTTTTATTTGCTTTTTAAGAGACAGCTGTGAATTCAGTTTCAACTCTAGATATTTAAACTCACACATGACTCTAAACTTCTTTTCTTGTATAAATACTTCTGGATCAATATTAGCATCAACCTAACTTACAAAATCATACAGATAGTTTTCTCATTCATTTTCAACATTCAAATGTTCAAATGATCATTCTGTCTGAAATCAGTGTCTGTATCACTGCATCTAAAAGCTGCTTATCGTTTACATGCACATAAATAACTGTCGTCTGCACAGATCTGACAAGTAACAGCAGGAGGACAGATGTCTGGAAGGTCATTGACATATAAACTAAATAACAGTGGACTCAAAACTGACCCTTGTGGAAGTCTGACCCCATAATTTAAGTATGTAGATGATTAATTATATATTTATACGCTTTTCTTTCTTTTCTAAAAAAGACTTCATCTATTTAATAGTTGCTGGTAATATATTAACAAGTTAAAAACCTGTCAAGTAAAATGTTATAATTTACTGGCTTTCCTTAAATAAAAAAGTGCACCAACCATGATTTTTTCATTCCCTTAAAACATAAATAAATAAATTAATTAATTAATTAATGAATAAATACAAATAGCAATTAGCAGATTTGGTGCAGTAATACCTCCTAAACTGAAACTGCAAAGGATGAAGAGTAACAGGGCTGTTAATAAATGCTGCCCATTTTCCTGCAAATTTAGATCAGACAGGGAGGAGCTTCTGGGCCTGTAGGTCATATCAATGTTAATATCAATGTGATTTTCTGGTTTGTGAATATGTGCGATTACTGCAAACTTCCACACAGTAGGAAAAACTCCCTGTTTAATTGATCAATTTCAGAGCCTCATTAATGTAATGTAAACAGTTCATAATTATGTCAGTTTTTATTTAGAAACCCTTATAAATAAGAACACAGACAAAGTGGTATTAGTTGAATCCGGTATGAAATACTGATTGGCTAAGCTAGAGGTTTCAATAAGACTTCAAATTGACTTCATAAACATCACGACATTAGATTTCTCTCTTATTGTCAGTGTGAGACTGAGAACTAAGCACAATGATGCTTTAATGATCTTTTTTCTCCCATGTTTACCAAGGGTGCCAATAATTATGGAGCTGGCTATATATTTGCAATAACAAATTAGATCTTCTGAACATTTTGGGGCCATACATGACACCCTGCTGGGGGTCCCCAAACCCCCAACTCACTTAATTTTTATGCAGGTATGAGTGCACAATAATACAATAAATAACTATGAATATTATAATTAGGATCTAGATAGCACCTAGATAGAACCTAAATAGCAAACATACAGAGTTGGGTAGAAACTGGTTACATTTTCTCAGTTATGTGTCTCCAACAGACATGAAAACTCATGAGCATCAAAAAAGGTGAGAAGTTCAGAAACCAGTCCGCTGTACTGGGGCAGCAGCATCGTTCCAGTATACAGTTTTTGTGATTTTAAGATGGAAATTCTGGTGTATTTTGATGAACTCTGAGAAAATACAATACAGCAATTACTGTGGAATCACCTAGTTTACTGAGATACACATACAGGTCATGTCCATGTGCTGTTTCTGACTATTTTAACTTTATCAGAATAAATATGCTTCTTAACATGCTATGGCCAAACATTCAACATGTATGAAATTTGTCAGAGATCTTCTTTTGACCCCCCACATCTATTATAAACAGAGGTCACTCAGCCCATCTTTTAAGTTCTTCTTGCTCCAAAACAGCACGTCATGCTTGGAGAATGATCATTATTTGCAATGTAATTTATAGACAGTCGATAAGTTCACACAGCTGTTACAACAGAACACAGAAATAAACTAAATCTATTTCAGTTTTGAAGTTGTAGCTGATTATCTTCACTATAATGATAATTTACACATCTGGGTGGGTGAACGTGTGGGAAGACTCAGAACAAAGAGCTTATAGCAGAAGATGAGCACAGAGAGGTAAGAGCTCTTTCTCAGTGCAGAAATAAAGGCTTAAATCATCCACACTGAGGAGTCTGAGCTCTGCACTGACTCCTTACAGAACAATCTTCAAATATAATCCTCACTAAGACACATATAACAATGTGGGCTACTGTGGGATCTGTATGCAGAACACATAGTCATGATACAAACACTGTAACAATAAGATGGAACGACTGAAGAGCTGTTCAGTTCATGAACCATCTTACAGTCAGTGCAAAGAAACTGGGAGGTTCTTGCTTTAATAGCCCTGAGTCTCTCAGATGGTCAGTTCACTACACTGCAAAATCAGGAATGTGAACTGGTGTTAATTGTCCAGTAAAAATTATTTCGTGTTGATGGGTGTTGATTTGGGTGTTAACTGAGCTCCTGCAGTGCTGAATTAACTCTGGTGGTGGTGATCTTTAAGCAAATTAACTGCATAAACTCCTGACTGAGTTAATTCCACATCTGGTTTTAAGTCACGCTTTTTCTTGAGCTCACAGTGAAGGCTGAGAAAACCCAGCGCCTGGAATATATGATTTAAAAAGGTAACAACTGAATATATTCACTCATACAAGATGTTAATCGTTACATAAACTAAGGATTAACATCAAGTGGAGTGTGATGTGATTTGATATGTGTTAATGAAGCTGGTGGATAGTAGCTAATTTAGTTTTGCATGTTAGCTGTTTGTGTAATTTGGATGCCCAAATTTAAAGGTGGAGAAGGTGAATTTATGGAAACCATGAAGTGTTATCTAGGTTTTTAAAAAATCCAAACAAAAAATCCCACCCCCTACTTTCAGCCTTCCTTCTAAAACTACTCCCTCAAAACACAAATGTGCACAGCCTGATTAGTAATGTCAGAGAGACCACCCGTTGGAAAGAGACCCTGAAAAAACTGGTGGAAACAGCGGGGGTGAAGATTTCACAAATCCATGCTTCGAAGGTGTGGAAGTTGAAGAATCTTTCTCATAAGTACAGATAACTTAGCTGGCTACAGCGTATATTTTGTGAAACGTCCCACTCAAACCCAATATAGACTCACATAACAAATACTGTAACATGGACTGTTTCATAAAGAAACTCCAGAGTCTCGGGTCTGATCTGCTCGGCTTCATTTTCAAACTCACCACAGAACACAGCAAAACAAAAGAACAGGCACTCACTGCTTGTTTCCAGTCCCCAAACTGTTAGCTAGACAGGCTGACAACACAGCCTCCCCTCGCTAAAAACAAACTGCAAACCCCACTTTACTCTCGGAAAACCCACCCATATTCAGGCTCTTTAACAAACATACGACGGGCTCCACACATGGGCAAATGAGTGAGTACACGTGCATAGTGCGTGCATTTGGGCAGGTCCCATTGGGTCTGAATGAAATGATTATACAGGGTTTTTACAGCCACCTGGCCCCACAAAGAAGTATTTCTTTATCAGAGATGCAAGTAAGGAGATGTAAGGAGAACTTTAACACTTAAATCACATACATTTGAAACACACTTTCATTCACCATGCTGCCCGAATAGCTCTTCCTGTGGGATCAATGAATGATGGACCTTTGCAATTGTGTTTTTGAAAATGCCTTAACAAGAGCACTTCTATGCAGCGGGGGGCAGGCACAGGATATTAGCATGGCACCTCAAGACCATGTCCAGAAACATATTTCAACAGCCAGCCACAGTGCCTCAAGCACAAGGCCCAAACCGCCAAAGATCAGCAGCTTGATGAAGATGCCTGCAGGGCTGTATCACTTCTTGTTTAACTGTCCTGATGAAACAAGTGTGTTTCAGAAGGTGATGATCTTGCAGCTTTGCCAGGCCTGGTGCATGACCCACAGCAAACCACAGATGTTTTTGAAACGTTCCCACATTTTTTAGATGTTATAGGACTAGTGAGTATTTCCTTTTACACTCTAGTCTTTAATTTTGTTAGACATAAGCAGTGTACAGTGCACTGACCATTGGCTTAATGTATTTGAAACAGCTAAATCGAGACTTCCGGCTGCTGTTTGGTGTCGAAACAGCCTCCAGGAGGCTTGAGAAGTGGGAGACAACATTCAAGCCCAAGGTTATTGAAGAGGCCAAACACCTGACTCAGTCAACCAATCTGCTGAGAAATTGATCCTTTCCACATTGGAAACAATGTGGAAACATGCTGTGGACAAACAGCTCATCCCACCAGCTTGTTGGGGGGCTTTTGATGGACTGTTTAAAAGCCACTATGTGTTCAGCCTGTCTTATGATGAGTCCCTGGCCCAGCTTTACACTTTCTTGCAGACAACAAGAAACATCGATGTGAACATTTTCATGTCTACCAAGTAAGACCTTTGACTTACAGAGTGCTCAAGGTGGAGATAAGATTATATGTGTATATATGTGTATGTATGTATGTATACATGTGTGTGTGTGTGTGAGAGACAGAGTGTGTGTGTGTATGTGTGTGTGTGAGATTAGTGTCTTTATTTTCTTTGTAACTGTGCATATATAAGTTGAGCACAATCCCCATGGTGGAAGTTTTTTTTTCCTGAATCAAAGTTTAATGAGGGTTTGTTTTAATGATTTATTATACTTGTTCTTAAGTCTTGTGGGGCAACACATTTTGTAAATCTATGTAAATACAGAAAATAAGGAGATTTACAGCGTGATGAGTGTTCATCGTGATTTTCTGTAGCCTTGCAGGAGAGTCTAGAAGCATTTTCATATTTGGTGAAAACATGGTGGAAGTGCAGTGCAAACATTAATATGGAGGTAAACTCTTCAAAAAAATACTGTGTCATAAAACAACACTGTGAGTGTCAGGAAGTAACACTCCTACTGAAAGGGAAGAACACAATTCAGTGTTAAAAGTCCTCTTTTACGTGTCATAAAACACTGTGAGTGTTAGAAATTTAACACTATTAATAAGTTGAAATTTTCACACTGTCCAAAGTGTAATTTTAACTCCAAACCGATGAGAATCATATAAACACTGGGATGGTGTTTATTTTAACACTAAGCGAGTGAAATTAACACAGAGGATTTTACAGTTTACCAATGATCTTTGAGGCAGAGCTCACAGTTCCTGAACCACACAGTGATGGAGAAGGTGAGCATGTTTTCTATCATAGCTCTATAAATCTGTGACACTCTTTGCCTCAAGACCCCACATTTTTAAGTTGGTGCAAGAAAAAAAGGCTCTTTGTAATTGTTATTTAATTACATATATAATGACGTATCTAATGATGTTTTTCAGTACTTTCCACCTTGTTTTGTATGTCGTTCTCATAACATCGTCTGTTGGTGTGTTTGTGTGTTTATACAGAGACAGTAATTCAGTAACTCACTGTAGTGTCTCCAGTTTACAGTGTGGATCCTCCAGTAGATCAGAGAGCAGCTTCACTCCTGACTCTCCTGGATTACTGCTGTTCAGATTCAGCTCTCTGAGGTGTGAAGGGTTTGATTTCAGAGCTGAAACCAGAGCAGCACAGCCTTCCTCTGTAATACTGCAGTCAGACAGACTGTAGAGAGAAGAAAAACTCACATCTTTAACATTCATAAACATAATTTCACACACAAACAGAATAATAGAATATTACAGCAACACTCAGTTCAACACTACATAAAACTATAACCACATTCACACACATACACATGTACATTGTTTCTCCCTCATATACACTCTCTCTCCTACACTCATGCACATTCTCTCTCTCTCTGCCATATTTTAATGTCAAACTGAAGGCACAAACAGAGATTATGAAGTGTATAAAATTTAAAGTAAACAAAGCTTTTCACATTGACAAAATCAAAACCACAAAGCAATATTTAAAATGCTTAATTACAAAACACATTAAACTAAACTCAAAAAACACAAATGCACACGAAACACAAAAGCATTATATAATTAAACATTATGTTGGCAGGTTTGAGTCTCCAGTAATCATTTCTTAATCTTTTCCTTTTTTTTTTAAACAAATCATTGATTGTAAAATATTTTAAATCAGCAGGGAGAGAATTTCAATCATGCGTGAAAATAAAATCCAGACTGACCAAAAGCACTTTTCTAAATGGTATTATGCAGTCGTCTTTTGTAATCGCCCTTGATGACCTGTTTTTGATCCTACAATCAAACTCTCCAAATACTAAAAGGATGAGACCATTTAGGATTTTAAAACTAAAACGTAAGACTGACTAAATTATTACAATAATGATGCTGATTTGGCTTTTTATCAAAGGCTTTTAAAGCTTGTTTATATACTGTCTCAGATGGCTTAAGAACAGTCTAACATGTCTGTGTCCAGCTTGTTTTATGATAAGTGATATGAGGATAATAAATTAAATCTAATAAACTAAAAATTACATTTAACCATTTTACACTTTGTTTTTTTACTTGCTTTTTAAGAGACAGCTGTGAATTCAGTTTCACCTCTAGATATTTAAACTCACACATGACTCTAAACTTCTTTTCTTGTATAAATACTTCTGGATCAATATTAGCATCAACCTAACTTACAAAATCATACAGATAGTTTTCTCATTCATTTTCAACATTCAAATGTTCAAATGATCATTCTGTCTGAAATCAGTGTCTGTATCACTGCATCTAAAAGCTGCTTATCGTTTACATGCACATAAATAACTGTTGTCTGCACAGATCTGACAAGTAACAGCAGGATGACAGACGTCGGGAAAGTCATTGACATATAAACTAAATAACAGTGGACTCAAAACTGACCCTTGTGGAAGTCTGACCCCATAATTTAAGTATGTAGATGATTAATTATATATTTATACGCTTTTCTTTCTTTTCTAAAAAAGACTTCATCTGTTTAATAGTTGCTGGTAATATATTAACAAGTTAAAAACCTGTCAAGTAAAATGTTATAATTTACTGGCTTTCCTTAAATAAAAAAGTGCACCAACCATGATTTTTTCATTCCCTTAAAACATAAATAAATAAATAAATTAATTAATTAATAAATGAATAATACAAATAGCAATTAGCAGATTTGGTGCAGTAATACCTCCTAACTGAACTGCAAAGGATGAGAGTAACGGGCTGTTAATAAATGCTGCCCATTTTCCTGCAAATTTAGATCAGACAGGGAGGAGCTTCTGGGCCTGTAGGTCATATCAATGTTAATATCAATGTGATTTTCTGGTTTGTGAATATGTGCGATTACTGCAAACTTCCACACAGTAGGAAAAACTCCCTGTTTAATTGATCAATTTCAGAGCACTCATTATGTATGTAACAGTTCATAATTATGTCAGTTTTTATTTAGAAACCCTTATAAATAAGAACACAGACAAAGTGGTATTAGTTGAATCCGGTATGAAATACTGATTGGCTAAGCTAGAGGTTTCAGTAAGACTTCAAATTGACTTCATAAACATCACGACATTAGATTTATCTCTTATTGTCAGTGTGAGACTGAGAACTAAGCACAATGATGCTTTAATGATCTTTTTTCTCCCATATTTACCAAGGGTGCCAATAATTATGGAGCTGGCTATATATTTGCAATAATAAATTAGATCTTCTGAACATTTTGGGGCCATACATGACACCCTGCTGGGGGTCCCCAAACCCTGGTTTCTACCCACCTCTGTGTGTATGTTAGCTATTTAGCTTCTATCTAGGTGCTATCTAGATCCTAATAATAATATTCATAGTTATTTATTGTATTATTGTGCACTCATACCTGCATAAAAATTAACTGAGTTGGGTTACATTTTACTCAGTTATGTGTCTCCAACAGACATGAAAACTCATGAGCATCAAAAAAGGTGAGAAGTTTAGAAACCAGTCCGCTGTACTGGGGCAGCAGCATTGTTCCAGTATACAGTTTTTGTGATTTTAAGATGGAAATTCTGGTGTATTTTGATGAACTCTGAGAAAATACAATACAGCAATTACTGTGGAATCACTTAGCTTACTGAGATACACATACAGGTCATGTCCATGTGCTGTTTCTGACTATTTTAACTTTATCAGAATAAATATGTTTCTTAACATGCTAAGACCAAACGTTCAACATGTATGAAATTTGTCAGAGATCTTCTTTTGACCCCCCACATCTATTATAAACAGAGGTCACTCAGCCCATTTTTTATGTTCTACTTGCTCCAAAACAGCATGTCATGCTTGGAGAATGATCATTATTTGCAATGTAATTTATAGACAGTCGATAAGTTCACACAGCTGTTACAACAGAACACAGAAATAAACTAAATCTATTTCAGTTTTGAAGTTGTAGCTGATTATCTTCACTATAATGATAATTTACACATCTGGGTGGGTGAACGTGTGGGAAGACTCAGAACAAAGAGCTTATAGCAGAAGATGAGCACAGAGAGGTAAGAGCTCTTTCTCAGTGCAGAAATAAAGGCTTAAATCATCCACACTGAGCAGTCTGAGCTCTGCACTGACTCCTTACAGAACAATCTTCAAATATAATCCTCACTAAGACACATATAACAATGTGGGCTACTGTGGGATCTGTATGCAGAACACATAGTCATGATACAAACACTGTAACAATAAGATGGAACGACTGAAGAGCTGTTCAGTTCATGAACCATCTTACAGTCAGTGCAAAGAAACTGGGAGGTTCTTGCTTTAATAGCCCTGAGTCTCTCAGATGGTCAGTTCACTACACTGCAAAATCAGGAATGTGAACTGGTGTTAATTGTCCAGTGAAAATTATTTCGTGTTGATGGGTGTTGATTTGGGTGTTAACTGAGCTCCTGCAGTGCTGAATTAACTCTGGTGGTGGTGATCTTTAAGCAAATTAACTGCATAAACTCCTGACTGAGTTAATTCCACATCTGGTTTTAAGTCACGCTTTTTCTTGAGCTCACAGTGAAGGCTGAGAAAACCCAGCGCCTGGAATATATGATTTAAAAAGGTAACGACTGAATATATTCACTTATACAAGATGTTAATCGTTACATAAACTAAGGATTAACATCAAGTGGAGTGTGATGTGATTTGATATGTGTTAATGAAGCTGGTGGATAGTAGCTAATTTAGTTTTGCATGTTAGCTGTTTGTGTAATTTGGATGCCCAAATTTAAAGGTGGAGAAGGTGAATTTATGGAAACCATGAAGTGTTATCTAGGTTTTTAAAAAATCCAAACAAAAAATCCCACCCCCTACTTTCAGCCTTCCTTCTAAAACTACTCCCTCAAAACACAAATGTGCACAGCCTGATTAGTAATGTCAGAGAGACCACCCGTCGGAAAGAGACCCTGAAAAAACTGGTGGAAACAGCGGGGGTGAAGATTTCACAAATCCATGCTTCGAAGGTGTGGAAGTTGAAGAATCTTTCTCATAAGTACAGATAACTTAGCTGGCTACAGCGTATAATTTGTGAAACGTCCCACTCAAACCCAATATAGACTCACATAACAAATACTGTAACATGGACTGTTTCATAAAGAAACTCCAGAGTCTCGGGTCTGATCTGCTCGGCTTCATTTTCAAACTCACCACAGAACACAGCAAAACAAAAGAACAGGCACTCACTGCTTGTTTCCAGTCCCCAAACTGTTAGCTAGACAGGCTGACAACACAGCCTCCCCTCGCTAAAAACAAACTGCAAACCCCACTTTACTCTCGGAAAACCCACCCATATTCAGGCTCTTTAACAAACATACGACGGGCTCCACACATGGGCAAATGAGTGAGTACACGTGCATAGTGCGTGCATTTGGGCAGGTCCCATTGGGTCTGAATGAAATGATTATACAGGGTTTTTACAGCCACCTGGCCCCACAAAGAAGTATTTCTTTATCAGAGATGCAAGTAAGGAGATGTAAGGAGAACTTTAACACTTAAATCACATACATTTGAAACACACTTTCATTCACCATGCTGCCCGAATAGCTCTTCCTGTGGGATCAATGAATGATGGACCTTTGCAATTGTGTTTTTGAAAATGCCTTAACAAGAGCACTTCTATGCAGCGGGGGGCAGGCACAGGATATTTAGCATGGCACCTCAAGACCATGTCCAGAAACATATTTCAACAGCCAGCCACAGTGCCTCAAGCACAAGGCCCAAACCGCCAAAGATCAGCAGCTTGATGAAGATGCCTGCAGGGCTGTATCACTTCTTGTTTAACTGTCCTGATGAAACAAGTGTGTTTCAGAAGGTGATGATCTTGCAGCTTTGCCAGGCCTGGTGCATGACCCACAGCAAACCACAGATGTTTTTGAAACGTTCCCACATTTTTTAGATGTTATAGGACTAGTGAGTATTTCCTTTTACACTCTAGTCTTTAATTTTGTTAGACATAAGCAGTGTACAGTGCACTGACCATTGGCTTAATGTATTTGAAACAGCTAAATCGAGACTTCCGGCTGCTGTTTGGTGTCGAAACAGCCTCCAGGAGGCTTGAGAAGTGGGAGACAACATTCAAGCCCAAGGTTATTGAAGAGGCCAAACACCTGACTCAGTCAACCAATCTGCTGAGAAACTTGCAGAGAACGACAGAGACACGCATTATATGCTTGGTTTATATTCTAAATAGCTGGTGTTATTTAATTTGTGCATCTGAAGTGGATACTAATGACTTGGTTTTCCGCCTGGTAGACTGGGACAGTGACATGGCTTCCCTGCTGCTTCTTTTCTATCTCGTGACTCCCACAGCTGGACAAAAGAGAATAAAAATAAGTCCCAGTGATGGAGGACAAATTGGTGCACTTTCACAAGGTATGTATGTCTCATCTGTTACAATCTCATGCGCCAGTTTTTCAGTTATATTAAACACCTTGCAAAGGCATTTTCTCACACCAGAGAGGTGAGTTTGCAAAAACAGTGTTTTCCTTCTAAATGAATAGAGAGAGAGAGACATTCATTTGGGACAAACTCCCAGTAAAGTGCATGTTCTTGCACCGACTGGTCCAACTGGAGGATCTATTACACTGAAGTGTGGAGGAGCAAATACCACTGTCTGGATAAGAATCTGATGCACTTTAAGGTGTTTGTTCTGTTTTTCAGTCATGCTGCAACATCAATGAACATCTGTGAGGAAGAGAGGGAAGATAACCATACATCCTCGCTGTTGGCCGAACCCAGAACAGAATTGATCCTTTGAAACATGTTGTGGACAAACAGCTCATCCCACCAGCTCATTGGGGGCTTTTGATGAACTGTTTTTTTTCACTCACAATACTATCAACGCTAGGAGGGCGAGGCTAACACAGGCTTCCTCCGAGACCTGTGAAACCAGCCACCGCTTCTTTTCGAGCTGCCGCTCATGCAACGTCACTGGACAGCTGAACGTGCTCGGAGGAAAGTGCCAACCGCCAGATCTGTTACGTCAGCTAACAGACGCCTGCGCTGACTAGCATCGCGCTGAGTGAGTGGTGGGGGGAGAAAGGCAGCCATCCCACCCACAGAGAGCGAGGCCAATTATGCTCTCTCGGACTCCCGGCTACGGATGGCTGTAGCATCACCAGGGATCGAACTCGCGATCTCCTGATGATAGGGCCAACGCTTAGACGGTTGCGCCACTCGGGAGCCCTTGATGAACTGTTTAAAAGCCACTATGTGTTCAGCCTGCCTTATGATGAGTCCCTGGCCCAGCTTTACACTTTCTTGCAGACAACAAGAATCATTGATGTGAACATTTTCATGTCTACCAAGTAAGACCTTTGACTTAAAGAGTGCTCAAGGTGGAGATAAGATTATATGTGTATATATGTGTATGTATGTATGTATATGTGTGTGTGTGTGTGTGTGTGTGTGTGTGTGTGTGTGTGTGTATGTGTGTGAGATTAGTGTCTTTATTTTCTTTGTAACTGTGCATACACAAGTTGAGCACAATCCCCATGGTGGGAGTTTTTTTTTTTCCTGAATAAAAGTTCAATGGTGGTTTGTTTTAATGATTTATTATACTTGTTCACTTAAGTCTTGTGGGGCAACAAATTTTGTAAACCTATGTAAATACAGAGAATAAGGAGATTTACAGCGTGATGAGTGTTCATCCTGATTTTCTGTAGCCTTGCAGGAGAGTCTAGAAGCATTTTCATATTTGGTGAAAACATGGTGGAAGTGCAGCACAAACATTAATATGGAGGTAAACCCTTCAAAAATACTGTGTCATAAAACAACACTGTGAGTGTCAGGAAGTAACACTCCTACTGAAAGGGAAGAACACAGTTCAGTGTTAAAAGTCCTCTTTTACATGTCATTAAACACTGTGAGTGTTAGAAATTTAACACTATTAATGAGTTGAAATGTTCACACTGTCCAAAGTGTAATTTTAACTCCATACCGGTGAGAATTATATAAACACTGGGATGGTGTTAATTTTAACACTAAGTAAAATTAACACAGAGGATTTTGCGGTTTACCAATGATCTTTGAGGCAGAGCTCACAGTTCCTGAACCACACAGTGATGGAGAAGGTGAGCATGTTTTCTATCATAGGTCTATAAATCTGTGACACTCTCTGCCTCGAGACCACATTTTTTTTCAGTTGGTGCAAGAAAAAAAACCTGTTTGTAATTTAATTACATGTATAATGATGTATCTAATGATGTATCTAATGCTGTAATTTGAAATAATTGTGGAAACTGATATCATGGTCATTAATGATCAGGCGCCTTGGAGCCGCATCTCCTTTGCAAAAGTGAACTACCAGTTCTTTTTTTTCTTTTTTTTAAGGCCAGATTGTTGGAACTGCACTGTTCAGCCTGCAGGGTCTCCCACTGTCGTACAGGCAAATCTTTCATTACCTGAAATAAATTCTACAATGACTGTGTCATCAGCACATATAAAAACTGTGGGAGATCATTTGTGTATAAGGAGAACAGGACAGCAGATCAAACAGCCTTGTGGGACAGCAGTATATTATACAGCAGTATCGTTGTCTTAAATACAGAGTCATTATTTATTTAAGAATTCATTTAATAATCTATCTTCTTTGAACAGTCTGTATTATTCTCTGCATTATTTATTGGCTGGTCTATTTAGTGTGTTACATGTTGTTCATGTCTGCACTGAACAAGACAAATTCCTTGAAGGTGTAACATATTGAGCAAAATAATGTGATTCTGCCTCATATAAACCAATAAGATCCACTTTTATACAGAAAAAGTAAGAAATATCAGTTCAAAAAAGGAAAGATTTCAAAACTAAAAATGATCAAAAGCTACAGAGAAAATGGGACTCCTAACAACCATGCAAGTCCTGATTAAAAACCAACACTGTCCTGATCAGATAAACAGACTTTAAAGCTTACATATTTGAAAGACAGTAGAAAATAAAGCTCCACTCCTGTTTCAGATCTGAAACAATCTATAGGTGTTTCTGTCCATTAAAGCCCAACTAATAAATCACAACAGTCAGCTGTCCCAAGCAGGATCGAGCAGAGTAACCACAACAGAGACCATCTGTGTTCATGGTAAGTTGATATTTGTCACGTTAAACACATCACTTATAAATATCCCCATCACTTCTCCTCTCAGCTTAAATAAGTCTGCCAACATTCATGTCAGCAGTGCCTGCTTTTGCTGCAGTAACGTGAAAGCCGGTAATGTTGCTGTCAAGCAAACATCAGAATTAGGTACGTTTAGTGTTATGGTAGTTGAGTGGTGCAGGATGAGCTGTTGACAAACAAGATTGTAGATTTATTTATGTGTCAGTTCTAGTGAGTAAACAAACAACAATCCTGTCTTTTCTCTCTCATCACTTCTAAAAATTTTCTTTCAACATCACTTACAGCAGCTTTTATAACTTTCAAACGCATAGTGTGTGTGTGTGTGTGTGTGTGTGTGTGTGCTGCGACAGCACTATTTTAGCACAGAGCGTATTAATATGCTGCGAGATGTTATTTGCATCTCAAAAGGAGTTCCAGTAAAGTTATGAGTACCAGGCCATGTTCAGATGCTCCTGCATTCTCTCTTTTTAATTATTAAGTTCTTTAAATGATAAAATGACAGATGTTTATTTGTGTTCGTAACTCTACAGAGTGAAATCCCAAAGCTGCATGTTCATTTTTAAACTGCACATTGTCATGTTGTCATGGTGAGGAACTCTTTGGGAAAATCTTTGTTTACATTATATACAGCATCTCACAAAAGTGAGTACACCCATCACATTTCTTATATATTATATATAATATTTTATTATATCTTTTCATGGGACAATTCTATAGAAATGAAACTTGGATATAACTTAAAGTAGTCAGTGTACAGCTTGTATAGCAGTACAGATTTACTGTCCTCTGAAAATAACTCAACACCCACATTAATGTCTAAATAGGGGGCAACACAAGTGAGTACACCTCACAGTGAACATGTCCAAATTGTGCCCAATTGTGTCATTGTCCCTTCCTGGTGTCATGTGACTTCTGTGGAAAATGGGTGATGCACCATTTAAATCAGACCCACAGTATTTCATAGTTTTAAGTGTCAACTCACAGTAACCATAACACAATAGGGCAAGTGCTAATACAAATGCTTATTCTATAAATACAAATGCTCATAAGTTTCTCCCAATAGAGACTGTGTCTGTTCCCCAAATAAAACAAAACATCAAAAAGCCTCAAAAAGTTTGCTTTAGTAACTTGATTAATATCAGACCAGTTATACCAGTTTGCAATGACTGCACCTTTGGTCTAAAACTAGGACTGCTTAACATATGATCCCTCACATCTAAAGCCGTCGTTGCCGACCATGGTTTTGATGCTCTGTGCCTCACAGAAACGTGGATTAGACCCGATGAATACTTCAGTCTAAACGAAGCCACA
Organism: Colossoma macropomum; assembly: GCF_904425465.1. Classification (NCBI taxonomy): domain Eukaryota; kingdom Metazoa; phylum Chordata; class Actinopteri; order Characiformes; family Serrasalmidae; genus Colossoma; species Colossoma macropomum. Next base: position 885,247 of record NW_023495723.1, read on the forward strand.
CCCCCAGGCTACAGCTATGCACATAGCCCTCGTTTAAGTGGCCGAGGTGGAGGTATAGCAACCATCCACACTAAAGCTTTAGGCGTGAGGCAGAAAGTAGGCTATACATTCTCTTCTTTTGAAGTTCTTTTACAAAATATACATGATCAAGGAACAAATAAATATTCCTTTTCACTAATTATAATTTACAGGCCGCCAGGGCCGTATTCTCAGTTCTTACAGGAATTCTCTGAGTTTCTATCAAGTCTAATAACGCTTTCAAATAAAATAATAGTTGTCGGAGATTTTAATATCCACTTTGACAATCCTCAAGATGCACTAAGCAAGGCATTTATATCTATTATAGACTCCATAGGTTTCACCCAAATCATAAAGGGGCCCACACACTACCACAACCACACTCTAGACTTAATACTGACCTTTGGTGTAGACATAGATAACTTAGCCATTCTCCCCAAAAGAGCACAGCAGTCTCTGACCAGTACTTAATCTCATACGAAATTCACTTCAGTGGTAATGTGCGTTCATCACCATGTTATTGTGTCAAGCGGACAATAACTCCCTCCACAGCTGGTAGCTTTATTAGAAACCTTCCTAAATTATCAGCTTCTGTCAGCTGTCCATCTAATCCTACTGAGTTAGATACTATGACCAAGCTCTTAGAGGATAATTTTCGACCTACTCTGGATAGTGTGGCTCCATTAAAAAGTAAAATAATATGGCAGAAAAAACTCACCCCTTGGTATAATGATCACACTCGGGCTTTAAAACAGACAAGACAACTTGAGCAAAAATGGCGCCTCACTAAGCTAGAAGTGTTCCAGTCCGCCTGGAAGGAGAGCCTTATAGACTATAGAAGAGTACTTGCTACAGCACGCTCAGCTTATCTCTCCTCTCTCATAGAAAACAATAAAAATAATCTTAGATTACTATTCAGCACAATCTCTAAACTAACAGAGAACAAAACAGTCAGTGAACCCCAGATGCCATTAGCCTATAGCAGCAATGATTTTATGAACTTCTTCAGTGACAAAATTGAAAAAATTAGGCAGAAAATTCAGAATACACAATTAAACTCCACAAACCTGTTTCCCCATAATGCTAGCCTCAATCTTGAGAATACTATAAACCCTGCAGAGAGGCTGGAATCATTTACCTTACTTCAAGAAAATGAACTAGTTAAAATCATTTCTTCCGCAAAAGCATCCATCCTAGATCCAATTCCTACAGGTTTACTAAAGTAAATTTTGCCAGAAATAACCAAACCTATTCTGTGAATAATAAACTCCTCTCTTAGCCTTGGGTACATCCCAAAAACTCTCAAACTAGCAGTAATTAGACCGCTGATTAAGAAAGCGAACCTCGATCCCTGCGAACTATCAAATGTAACGTTTGAGGCATGGAGGCGGGATGCAAATGCGAGTTGCTTTTATTGAAGTTAGAGTCCATGACAAAAACCAAACCGAACCGAACCACAAGCGAACAAGAGACAAGTTTACATCCACAATGCAAGACAAAGACTGAACAAACACAGGGGTATAAATACACAGAGGGGAAATGAGACACCTGGGACTAATGAGGGGCAGAGCTACAGGCAGGTGGAACAGATAACAAGGGGCAGGACCAGGGAGGAGACAGAGCAACAAAAGCACATGTCACAAGAAAACAAAGGCACATGGCTACAACAGAGGGGAAGAAACAGACACTCAGAGGGACCAAGGAAGAATCCGTGACATCAAATTATAGACCCATCTCGAATCTCCCCTTCATATCTAAGATCTTGGAAAAAGTTGTAGTAAAACAATTAAGCTCCTATTTGCACAGGAATCAAATCCATGAAAAATTCCAATCTGGCTTTAGGCCTTGTTAGTCCTCCTCGATCTTAGTGCGGCATTTGACACAATAGACCACACTATCTTACTAGACAGACTAGAAAACCTTGTAGGAGTAACAGGAACAGCACTTTCCTGGTTAAGGTCCTACCTCACTGATCGCTATCAGTTTGTTAATTTAAACAGTGAATCATCTGTCCTCACAAAAGTAAAGTATGGTGTTCCACAAGGCTCTGTTTTAGGACCTGTATTATTCACATTATATATTATTAACAAGATTGAAGACTGTATAAAAGACATAAAAGACTGTATGTCGAGTAACTTTCTCCTTCTTAACGATAAACAGAGGTTCGATAAAACAGAGGTTCTACTTCTTGGTCCAAAAGCGGTTAGAAACAGACTGTCTAATTTAACACTTAAACTTAACAATTTCTCAGTTGCATCAAGCTCATCTGTAAAAAGCCTTGGTGTCATTATAGACCCTGATCTGTCCTTCGACACACATATAACTAACATTACTAGAACAGCCTTCCTGCATCTCTGCAATATCGCTAAATTGAGAAATGCATTCTCTCTACAGGATGCAGAAAAGATAGTTCATGCATTTATTACTTCAAGGCTAGATTACTGTAATGCCCTGCTGGCTGGATGCCCCAACAAAAGCCTTAACAAGCTTCAGCTAGTCCAGAATGCTGCAGCCAGAGTCCTTACTAGAACCCGAAAGTTTGACCATAACAGCCCAGTTTTATCAACCTTACACTGGTTAACAGTTAAATTTCGCATTAATTATAAAATTCTCTTACTGACTCACGAAGCTCTAAACGGACTCGCCCCTCAGTACCTGAGTGAACTTCTCTCCCATTATGAACCATCACGCCTACTTAGATCACAAGGTGCTGGCTTACTATTAGTACCTAGAATTAATAAAGTTACGTCGGGGGGAGAGCTTTCTCATACAAAGTCCCCCAGCTTTGGAATAATCTTCCTGTTAATGTTCGGGACTCAGACACAGCCTCAGTGTTTAAGTCTAGGCTAAAAACTTACTTGTATAGTCAAGCCTTTGGTAATTAGTTTTCCCTGTCAGTTCTATATCTTCCAGAGTCTCCGCTGCTCTGCTAACACTTTAATCTGCGATCAGTCACCCATTACAGGACTCTCTGTGTTTTTCCTTTCCTTTCTTTCCTTTCTTTTCTGAGTTGAACAGCTGCCCATCCTGTGCGTTCTGATGCTGCTGCCTCTCTGCCTTGATCGGGTGCCACTGCTCACCAGCCCTCTGGACCGGCTTAACCACCATCAAGCTTCATGCTATAACCTCACCCTCACAATCTGACCCCACTGATGCTGCTGTTGCCGCTGCTGCTGCATGAACTAAACTAATCAAATTAACCATTGCTCCACCTGTTTTCTCTGTTTTTGTACTAACAATGTTTACTATCCGGTGTCGACCAGAGGAGGATGGGTTCCCCTTCTGAGTCTTGGTTCCTCTCAAGGTTTCTTCCTGTTTCCCTAGGGAGTTTTTCCTTGCCACTGTCGCCACTGGCGACGCTCATGGGGGCTCGGACCTGGATTTCTTTCTGATTTCTTTCTGTAATGTTGATTTCCTTGTAAAGCTGCTTTGTGACAACACCTGTTGTAAAAAGCGCTATATAAATAAACTTTACTTATTTACTTACTTACTCTGCAGGTTTTTAAGATTAATTTTATAAATGAAGTTATACATAATGTTCTTGTTTTTACACACAGGGCAGCACATCATTTGAGACAGTGTAACTTAGGAAATCTTTTCATCACAATCTTTACTGCATTTCAAACTATACTTGACAAGTTAACACAAAATTATAATATTATTTTACAATATTATTCTTTATTGTTTCAGTGGTAAGTATGTTAAGATTTTAAACAATAACTGAGATTAAACTTAGTTTTCCCTAGGTAAACAAACTGTCCCAGGCTCTTGCTGACCCTCCCTGCCTTCACGTCTTCCCTGTACTCCTCTGTTGCTCCTGTCACTCTTATTTCTTATATTTCCTACATTTATTCTTTGCATTTCTCTGAGTTCATCTCTTGCTGAGCTCTCCATTTTTTTACTGGTTCTATGCTTCTCTTCTCTGTAATAAATACTCTTAGTTGGGCCTTAAGAGCTGCTGATATTGTTTAGCACTGAAATGCTGTCAGTACATTTATTGAAACAAAAGTGAAATAAAGACAACTTCTCTATTTTTTTAAAGAAACGAGAATCCTCTCTCACAGCAAATCACTGTAAAAGATGTATATTAGAATTATACATTCATGTTTCTCTGAGTTTTAATCAGACTCAGATCTTCAACACTGTTACACTATTACAAGAAAGCAACTTTTACTGACATCTTACATTAAATAAACATTACAACCCCATGAAAAATAAAGTGCTTTGAGCTTAACTGTATAAAGCCTAAACTAGCCTAAATAGTGGTCATATCTGTTGGATTAGGGGCTATTTTACACTTTGTGATCAAAATAAAATTACATTTCACAATAAATGCATATTTTGCACTTGAAAACCTCAGATGATTGCCAGGTAGGCTTGACACACCTCACTTTACCAGATGTGCCAAAGCGATTCACAGACAGACTTCACAACTATTCCAGTAACACTTTACAAAACTGTTTCATGAGTAACTAATCAGGAACTAAGCAGGTAAGAATAAGTAGTGCTGCATTAACACTTAAGTATTATTAGCTCCAAAGAAGTACTAATTAATTACGCAGTAGGTAATAGTGAACTAATGATTAGGGTAGTTCACTTTTAACTAAACAGTTAATAGTGAACTAAAGATTTACACATGGTAACAGCAACTCCTCATTCATTATCAAACAAACAGTAATTATATAATCACTTAATAACATTTAGAACTAAGTGAATTTGAAGGTGGGACACATACACAGCCGTATATTTCTGTGAGCCTCTCTTCAACTGACTGCCCTCAAGAGGACTTTAAAGGAGAACTACTGTTCAGAAGAAACAACACTGTCACACCTGGTCCTGCAGAAAAACACTGTGTTTTCTAAAGATGAGAGGTGAGCAGACTGGTCTACTGAACACTGTAGTATTTTAGCAGTTGCCCCATTTGGATGCTGATGTACAAATTGGTTCACACTGCCAAATATGAAGATGTGCATTAGCCTTTTAAGGATTCTGATCAAAACAAACACAAGAGGGACACCAGTCAGTACAGTGTGGATACATGTATCTGTAAATAATAATGGAGAATATAATCTTTCATATTTTAGAGTCTACACACTGTGTAGTGTATTTCACTACTGTTAGAAGTGTTGGAATACACTACATTAGTTAGTAGTTAGGAACCTTGTAATACTCAGCTATTAAGTAACAAATGTTCAGTGATCAGTAATTTATGAGCAGTTATTCTAGGAAACCATTGTTACTAAGTAATTCTCTATGAGACTTGGTTATTGTTGGTGGTTATTGTTTAGTTAATAGTAAAGTAACAATCATTAGTTCACTATTACCTACTGAGTAATTAATTAGTACTTATTGATAATTAATAGTTGTTACTTAAGTGTTAATGCAGCACTACTCATTCATCCCTGCTTAGTTTCTGATTAGTTACTTATTAACTATGAAAGAGTTCTGTGAAGTCTTACCACTATTCATAATTAGCCATGCAAATGAAAACTACAATGGTTTGATAAAAAGCAACTGCTTCCAAAAATACAACACAATAAGTGCAAAACAGCTTGTTGTAATAACAATATCTCATAAGAAAGAGAACCAATAAACAAATTATTTTGTTAAGAGTAACATTGTGAACAAAATGCACAAATCTCACATCATATTTTCCTTGTTTGATTCAAACTTCCAGAATCTTTAATTCATCAAAAACTAATGAGAAACTAATCTGCTAACTGCTCAGCTCTCAGACGCTGGTTCTGAATGTTTCTTTGAGGTTTTCTGGAACATTCGCTCATCTAACAACAGCTATTCCAACAGAACTTACCAACATAGACAACTAAGCTTTTGTAAAATGCATCCCAGATCAAACGATCTGAATATTACAGCACAGCACCTTATAAATTCTGGTGAGTGACGCTCTGATGGTTTGGTTCTCACATGAGGCGTTTTGTCCATGAGAAAGTGAAAAATAAATCACTTTCACAGAAAATGAAGTAAAAGTACTTTATTAGAAATGAGGTCAAGCAAAAGTACTCTGATTTTATTATACTCTAAAAGTCACTCAGTGCACTCAAGCACTGTCAAAAGATTAAGTTCTTCAGTACTTTCCACCTTGTTTTTGTGTGTCATCCTCATAACATCTTCTGTTGGTATGTTTGTGTGTTTATACAGAGACAGTAATTCAGTAACTCACTGTAGTTTCTCCAGTTTACATTGTGGATCCTTCAGTAGATCAGAGAGCAGCTTCACTCCTGACTCTTCTGGTTTATTGTAGTTCAGATTCAGCTCTCTCAGATGTGAGGGGTTTGATTTCAGAGCTGAAACCAGAGCAGCACAACCTTCCTCTGTAATACTGCAGCCAGACAGACTGTAGAGAGAAGAAAAACTCACATCTTTATTAACATTCATAAACATCATTTCGACACACAAACAGAATAAACATAGATAATTAGAGCAACACGAACTACAAAACTACATAAAACTATAACCAAATTCACACACATACACACGTACATTCTTTCTCCCTCATATACACTCTCTCTCACACACTCATGCACATTCTTTTTGTCTGCCATATTTTAATGTCAACCTCAAGCCACAAAAAGATTGTAAAGAATATAAAATTAAAAGTAAACAAAGCTTTTCACAAAGACAAAATCAAAACCACAAAGCAACATTTAAAATGCTTAATTACAAAACACATTAAACTAAACTAAAAAAACACAAAACGTTTACAAAACATAATATAATCAAACATTTTGTTGGCAGATTTGAGTATCCAGTAATTATTTCTTAATTTTATAATTTTACAAAATAAATCAATGATTGTAAATTATTTTAAATCAGCAGGGAGAGAATTTCAGTCATGTGTGAAAATAAAATCCAGACTGACCAAAAGCCCTTTTTCTAAATGGTATTATGCAGTCATCTCATGTAATTGCCCTTGATGACCTGTTTTTGATCCTACAATCAAACTCTCCAAATACTAAAAGGATGAGACCACTTAGAATTTTAAAAAGAAAACGTAAAGCTGTGAATTCAGTTTCACCTCTAAATATTTAAACTCACACATGACTCTAAACTTCTTTTCTTTTACAGATACTTCTGGATCAATATTAGCATCAACCTAATTTACAAAATCATACAGATGGTTTCCTCATTCATTTATTTTCAACATTCAAATGTAAATAAGATTTTGTCACATCAATGTCTGTATCACTGCATCTAAAAGCTGCTTTTCATTTTCATGCACATAAATAACTGTGTCATCTGCACAGATCTGACAAATAACGGTAGGAGGTCAGACATCTGGAAGGTCACTGACATCTAAACTAAATAACAATAGTCCCAAAACTGACCCTTGTGGAAGTCTGACCTCATAATTTAAGTATGAAGATGATTAATTATATATTTATACACTTTTCTTTCTTTTCTATAAAAAAGACTTAATCTATTTAATAGTTGCTGGTAATATATTAACAAGTTAAAAACCTGTCAAGTAAAATTTTATAATTTACTGGCTTTCCTTAAATAAAAACGTACACCAACCATGATTTTTTCATCCCCTTAAAACATAAATAAATAAATAAAGAATAAATACAAATAGCAATGAGCAGATTTTTTGCAGTAATATCTCCTAAACTGAAACTGCAGAGGATGAAGAGTAACAGGGCTGTTAATAAATGCTGCCCATTTTTCTGCAAATTTAGATCAGACAGAGAGGAGCTTCTGGGCCTGTAGGTGTTAATATCAATGTGATTTTCTGATTTATAAACTTCCACACAGTAGGAAAACTCCCTGTTTAATTGATCGATTTAAGAGCCTCATTAATGTAATGAAAACAGTAATAATTACATCAGCTTTTGATTTAGAAACCCCTTTCAATAAGAACACAGACAAAGTGGTATTAGTTGAATCTGATATGAAATACTGATCAGCTAAACTAGAGATTTCAATAACACTTTAAATTGAATTCATAAAACATAAATTACATTTCCCCATATTATCAGTGTGAGACTGAGAACTAAGCACAATGATGCTTTAATAATCTTTTTTCTCCAGTGTTTACCAAGGGTGCCAATAATTATGGAGCTGACTGCATGTTTGCAATAACATTAGATTAGATGAATTAGATGTTTCTGAACATTTTGGGGCCATATGTGACATCCTGCTGGGGGTCCCTAAACCACCCCCAACTCAGTTCATTTTTATGCAGGTATGAGTGCACAATAATATAATAAATAACTATGAACATTATAATTAGGTTCTAGATAGCACCTAGATAGAACCTAAATAGCAAACATACACACAGAGGTGGGTAGAATCTGCTACATTTACTCAGTTATGTGTCTTCAACACACATGAAAACTCATGAGCATCAAAAAAGGTGACAGGTTCAGAAACCAATCTGCTGTACTGGGCCAGCAGCATCATTCCACTATAAAGTTTTAGTGATTTTAAGATGGAAATTCTGTGGAATCACTTAGTTTACTGAGATACACATACAGGTCGTGTTCATGTGCTGTTTTCTGACTATTTTAACGTTATTAGAATAAATCTGTAGTTTCTCATCGTGCTAAGGCCATACATTCAACATGTGTGAAATTTGGCAGAGATCTTCTTTTGAGTCCCTACATCTGTTATAAACAGAGATCATTCTGCCCATCTTTTATGTTCTACTGGCTCTAAAACAGCACATCATGCTTGGATCATTATTTATGATGTAATTTACAGACAGTTGATAAGTTCACACAGCTGTTACAACAGACCACAGAAATAAACTAAATCTATTTCAGTTTTGAAGTTTTAGTTGATTATTTTCACTACAAACAATGATAATTTACACATCTGGGTGGTGAAGGTGTGGAAAGACTCAGAACAAAGAGCTTATAGCAGAAGATGTGCACAGGGAGGTAAGAGCTCTTTCTCAGTGCAGAAGTAAAGGCTTAAATCATCCACACTGAGGAGTCTGAGCTCTGCACTGACTCTTTACAGAACAATCTTCAAATATAATCCTCACTGAGACACATATAACAATGTGGGCTACTGTGGGGTCTGTATGCAGAACACAGTCATGATACAAACACTGTAACAATAACACAAAGCTAACATTATTGCTGACCAACTGGACAGAATAACTACCATTACAGTATCAACAGGGAACAACAGATAATCCACACAGACACTCAAGCAGCACTGTATGATAATAAATACACTGAAAACAAAAATCAACATTTCGTGATGGAACGACTGAAGAGCTGTTCAGGTCATGAACCATCTTACAGTCAGTGCAAAGAAATTGGGAGGTTCTTGCTTTAATAGCCCTGAGTCTCTCAGATGATCAGTTCACTACACTGCAAAATCAAGAGTGTGAACTGGTGTTAATTGTCCAGTGAAAATTATTTTGTGTTGATTTGGGTGTTAACTGTGCACCTGCAGTGCTGAATTAATTCTGGCGGTGGTGATCTTTAAGCGAGTTAACTGCATAAACTCCTGACTGAGTTAATTCCACATCTAATTTTAACTGACGCTTTTTCTTGAGCTTACAGTAAAGGCTGAGAAAACCCAGAACCTGGAATACACGATTTAAAAAGGTAATGACTGAATATATTTACTTAAGCTGTTTATCGTTACATAAACTAAAGGTTAACGTCAAGTGGGGTGTGACGTGATTTTATATGTGTTACTAAGCTGGTGGATAGTAGCTAATTTAGTTTTGCATGTTTGTTAGCTGTTTCAGTGTTATTTGGAAGCCCAAATTTAAAGGTGGAGTAGGTGAATTTATGGAAACCATGAAGTGTAAGATTGCTTTTTAAAAAAATCCAAATGAAGGAAGGCTGAAAGTAGGGTGATCTTAAAGCGAGTTAACTGCGTATAATTATATTTTTAATTCCATGCAGTTTTTAATTATATTACATATAATATAATTACTATATAATTATATTTTTTAATTATATAGGTTTAGATTAATACTTGAATTTAGATTTATTTGTGTTCCTATCTCTTTGGGAAAATTTGTTTATATTATATATTTATGAAGAAAAATGAAAGAACATCAGCCAATATATCAGATATATCAGATTTTTAAATCCTCAAATATCGCTTTCAGTATCAGCCTTAACAGCCACACTATCTGTGATAATTTATAGTCTTAATAACATAATTAATCTAAAACATCAACAGAACAGTCAAACAAAACTCAACTACATTTCACTGAATTGATATTGTTTGTATATTTTCTCCCTGACTTTTCGAGATGAGGCATAACAAACAACCAAATATTAATTTCAATGCTCAGATGTTGGGCATTTGAACCAGTTAACTGAGTACTCGAGTACCTGTTCACATCCCTAGAAGGAAGAGAGGAGGAGGGTCTTGTGGGGGAGCATCAGGAAACACTAGGGAGGCAGGCCCTGCCTCTCAGACTGAAGCTGCATGTTGTGGTGGAGCCTCATGGTGCTGCACTCAGCTCATTACAGATCTTTTCCCCACAGACATCCAGTCAAAATCTTGAACCTGTTTTGTATTAAATAAATGCTCCCATATGAAGCAAAACAAGCTCTAATAGTTCACACTGCCACTGACTGCTGCTCCGAAATGTCCACACTGTACCCCTGACTGGACCATCACTGTGCACCAGTGCACCCTGATGGACGAATCGCTTCACCTGGACTGAATTATTACATTTTGTCTCACTAAAGTAAATTTTTAGGGGGCTTGCACGATTTGAAACTCCACCCTTCAGAGCTCAACACAGCCAAAGTGCACTACTGGTTGAGGATTTGTGTGTCCAAGTTCAGCAGAGATAACTTATTCACTCTGGAAGCCTGAGATGTGAAACTGTTCATACAGTAAATTACAATGATATTAACATTATTTTGCTTGAAACATTTTGCTGACTGGACTGTTACAATAAAATCAAGGTTTTTTATCATTTGTAAAAATTATATCTTTTAAAAAAATCTATTACAAACATACACACATAATACACACACACACACACACACACACACACAGATTGAGAAGCTCGTAGTCAGGGTTGAGTTGAATGCGCTTTCTGGGGAGATAATACAAAATTCTATACGTTGGTATTCAGACCTCATACGTATCTGTGAAGTTGCACACTTTTCAGACACGCTGAGAGTTTGTGTCTCAGTCTCAATCAGATCCAGAACTTAAGCGCATTTCTTTTGTGTGATATTCACTCTCACAGTGAGCTGAATTAAAGTCCAGCTCCACTGTAACACCGTATGTTGTAAACACAATATTTTACGCTGTAGGTTCACATTTCTGGGTGGTAAAAAGTTCAAAATGACTGAGGCCAATACTGAACATACATAATCACATAAACAAATACAATAACTTGTCCAAACAAACAAATAATATAAATGAAATATTAAGGTTTTTTTATGTAATAAATATTTAATAATAGTAATTCATTAATAATAATACTTCATTACTAATAAAAGTGTTTCCTATGAAGAATAAGTTGAAAAATATTTTCACTTAGAAAATCAACAGAACAAAGTCTTCATTCTTTTTATGAAGAGAAATCTATTCTCTTATTTCCTGCTCTTGGGGATTCACTGTGTTCAGGGATTATTACTGTCATATACAACATGTCTGTCCAGTTCAGTCAGTGCAGAGTGAGGTAAGTAAAAGTACAGCACATACTGGAAAGAGTTTCATTTAAATGTTACTTTTCTATTTTTGTGTAAGATTTTTAAGTAATTTCTGATTCTATTCATGTATGTTTTTGTGCATTTTATTTTATTGTTTAAAGCCCAACTGTATTTTGTCCCATTAGGTTCTCTTGTTGCAAAGAGACATATTGAGAGTTCACAAATATATAAATGCCAAAATGTGTGAGCAATAGATTTTCGTAACTAAGAACTAAACTTGTTCACTATTATTGGATGTATATTTTAATCTAAAGGTGATCACTTTATTAGTGTAAACATTATTTTTTTAAACATCTGATTTTAACTAGTTGGCTGTGTGTGATGCTTATAAGCTACATCATAATACAACTGATGGCATATTTCCCTCCTGAAGTGTTCTGCTTTATCAGTTTTATATCAGCTGATTTCTTTGGATTTAAAGACTATTACTGGTTTTAAATGGAGGTGCTTAAGTGCTGGCAACCTTGGAGGCCTGGACTACACACTGGTAATTCCAAAAAGAAAATCAACTTGAACACCTGCATAGCTTGAGTCTGACTGAATAACTCCAGCGCATCTACTGACATGTTCAACTTCAGAACTTGGAACATTCTTCCTGAAGAGTGTGTATAATTAACTTAATTCAGTAACTCACTCTAGTTTCTTCATCTTACAGTGTGGATCTTCCAGTAGATCAGAGAGCAGCTTCACTCCTGAGTCTCCAATTTTTTTCTCATTTAGATTCAGCTTACTTAATTGCGAAGAGTTGCAGATCCTGCAGAGAGAATGTTTGAAACTTGTAGATCTGTTTAATCTCCTATTTCTGTTTGTGTATGTGCATCTTTCAAGACACAAAAAGTCAGTAACTCACTGTATTTTCTCCAGTTTACAATGTGGATCCTTCTGTAAATCAGAGAGCAGCTTCACTCCTGACTCTCCTAGTTTATTGTAGTTCAGATTCAGCTCTCTCAGGTGTGAGGAGTTTGATTTCAGAGCTGAAACCAGAGCAGCACAGCCTTCCTCTGTAATACTGCAGAGTTCCAGCCTGCAGAGAGAAAAAACTCACAGTTCAGCACTTGTACAGACAAATGTACAAAACAATAAAATGAACTCTTGCACTCAAAATCATGCTGTTCAAATAGTAAACTCCTCTTAGATGGTTAATTTTATTGATATATTGTGTTATATTTGTTATTGCAACACAATTTTTTTCATTTTTTATGAGCACAGACTTTTCTGATGTGTGGAGCTGTTAATCCTCTAGTAAAGCTATTCAGTCCAAATCTGAGCAGGTGAAAGGGAGTGGCTAGTGTCACTACTGACAAACACTGAATCTAACCTGCTCTGTGGCGTGTTGTACTGCAAGCCTGCTAGTTAAGCTAGTGCTAACTTCATAACCAGCCCCACTGTAGCCTCCTAGTAAGCACCATTTAACAGATAACACTTACTGGGCGATAAGGTAAAAATCTAGTGGACCTTCTGTTACAGTGGGAGCTATTTTTTTCCTTTGTTTTTTACTCTGATTATCTGTCAAATTTGCTTAATATTGTCAAAAGTCAAATGTATTTATATAGAGTTTTTTACAACAGGCATTGGCACAAAGCAGCTTTACAAAAAATCAGGAAGAGGAAACAATGTCTATGATTAAACAGTTTGTGAGGCAGTTGAAGTAACGCCTATAATTAAATAGTGTATGAGGCAGGTTAGGTAACGTCTATGCTTAAATAGTTTGCGAGGCAGAGGAAGAAATGCTTATAATTAAATAGTTTGTGAGGCAGAGGAAGAAATGCTTATAATTAAATAGTTTGTGAGGCAGGTGAAGTAATGTCTATGATTTCATAGTTTGTGAGGCAGGCGAAGTAATGTCCATGATTAAATAATTTGTGAGACAGGTGAAGTAATGTCTATGATTAAATAGTTTGAGTTAGTGCAGCAGCAGGATCATCAGGAGGGTCAGAGTTATGCAGGTGAAGCACAGCGTTGGACAGCAGATACAGCTGTGCATAAATATATATATATATATATATATATATATATATATATATATATTTCAAAAATAATACATAACTATCAAATTATAGGAATGTTTGCTAAAGTTTGTTGCCTCGAAGTGTGATTGTCTCTTCTGAAATACATTATGTATATTAATTTTATTATAACTTCATGCAGTCATTATAGAATATTCTAGAATATTCTACAGTAATAGAGATTAATAATAATGATGACTACTATGTTCTGAAGGCTAGGAATTCAGTAATAGTCTATTAGCTTCAATCAGTATCAGACTGATAAGATTAGAAAAAGGGTTCAATAAAACAACATTAATTGATCCCAAAGACAGGAAACACGGTCGACCCTGAATAAAAATCAGTGGCAGAGATTGTTCCCACACTGTACTGATGGTGTGTGAGTGTATATTTATAATGATGGGCCTTTTATCCAACACCCACAGAGATAAACACACACAGTAAACAAATGTACGATCTGTGCTCATCTGATTATGTTTGTACACTCATGCAAAAATGTAGGCACCCCTGGTCTAAGTGAAAATAATTACACACTTTTGCACATTTTAATGCACAGTTACTGTTTATTTGCTGAAAGTAGCATGCTGGGAGAAAATAATATATAAAATGTTGCTGCGCAAAAGATGAAGTATTTTTTAAATTGTAAATTAATTTTTTCCAAAATGAGCAAATGAATAGAAACTGTGCACTAAAATTTAATGTGTTACATTTCACCTCATGTTCTGTTGCGACTCACTCTGACTAATATGTAAAAGCAAATGAAAAGCAAATCAAATTGAGTCATGATATTAAAATCAAAAGGCCAATAACATTTTTGATTTTTCATATTCTAACTATCTACCCAATCACAGAAGGCTGTATTCTACCCGTGGAGAGTATTAAAAACAGTAAATGTACATGGGGCAGAGAATAATCATGGACAGAGGCTACAAATTAGCTTTAACTAGAAGCCCTGTATGCATTATATCTGTTGCATTTCAAGTAGCAATGTTTTTCTGTATTGTGCTTGTTAAATAAATATATATATATATAAATCTCTAACATTTATATGTGTGAGTTTTTGTTTGTATTTCTCACATAAATACATGTATAACATTGTATGAATCAGAGTTTCTCAACCACTGTGATGGGACACAAATGAGCAATCTGATCTTTAAGCCAGTCAGAATTCTCAAGTTTTCCATGTCAGCCCCTGATAAAGGTCATATTTAAGAAACTAAGCTAAGCAACTGTGAACATTCATGCATTTTAGGGATAAACAGATGGAACTTGAGGTGGAAAGCATTGAGAACCCCTGGTATAAAGAGCACTGCTCTAAATTTGATGTGTTTTTGTGTGTTTGTGTGTAAAAAAGCAAGAATTCACTCACTGTAGTTTCTCTAGTTTACAGTGTGGATCCTTCAGTAGATCAGACAGCAGCTTCACTCCTGACTCTCCTGGTTTATTGTAGTTCAGATTCAGCTCTCTGAGGAGTGAGGGCTTTGATTTTAGAGCTGAAACGAGAGCAGCACAGCCTTCTTCTGTAATACTGCAACATTCCAGTCTGTAGAGAGAAGAAACTTCTTAAAATTACCACTGAAAACAAACACACAACAATGTAGAAGACAAAAAGATGAAAAAAACAAATTCAACTACCATGCAGACCTTGAAAATTCACCAAGCACCATAAACTAGCAAAAAACACTAAACAATAACACACACACACACACACACACACACACACACACACACAACAATAATGAAAATAAACTTTCCTAATACAGAACAACCTACACAAATCCCCGTCTCTCACACTAAAGAAAAATTATCAACATTTCAGAAAAAATGCGAGACTACCTGTAAACTTTCTCTATACAGGTTTCGCTTCCACCCATATAACTGGATTTGATCAAAGAAAAATGACTGAATATGTCCATCTGTCTTACACATGTGATTTCATAGCTTGGGATTTAACCTTTTCAGTAAAAACAAAATGATACCAATACATACAGTAATGAATGTAATGTAATAAATGGGAAAACATCAATAAATCAGTTCACAACAGTGCAACAAAAAAAAAGTACTCACACAACTTTTCTGGATGCTTTGGCCACTGGCAGAAGCCTCAGAAGACATTCCTCTGATGGATCAAATTTACTAAGGTCAAACTCATCCAGCTCCTCTTCTGAATTCAGCATCACAAACGCCACAGCTGACCACTGAGCAGGAGAGAGCTCAGCACCACTGAGACCCCTGGAACCTCCTCTGTTCAAGTATGTTTGAACTTCCTGCACTAGAGAATGATCATTCAGTTCATTCAGACAGTGGAACAGACTGATTGTTTTCTCTGGAGAGGGATTCTCCCTGATCTTCTCCTTGATGTACTTGACTATTTCCTCTTCACTGTAAGAGCTGTTTCCTGTCTGTGTCATTAGGCCTCGTAAAAGGGTCTGATTGGACTCCATTAAGAGGCCCAGAAGGAAGCGGAGGAAAAGGTCCAGGTGTCCAATCTCACTCTGTAAGGCCTCGTCCACTGCACTCTTGAGGAAATCAGACATTGTTAACTTTTTAAAGAAACCAGAAGATCTAGTGGTTTGCTGTAGCAGCACATTTGTGTTGTTGGAGATGAAGTTAAGAAATGCATATAAAGCAGCCAGAAACTCCTGAACACTCAGATGTACAAAGCTGAAAACCTTCCCCAGGTGCAGCCCAAACTCCTCTCTGAAGATCTGAGTACACACTCCTGAGTACACTGACACTTCTCTGACATCAATGCCACACTCTCTCAGGTCTTCCTCATAGAAGATCAGGTTTCTTTTTTCCAGCTGTTGGAAAGCCAGGTTTCCCAGTGCCAGAATCATCTTTCTAGTCTGTTTATGATCAATGTCACTTTTTCTGTGGTACTTTTGGCTGCTGTGTTTGATCTGAAAGATCAGAAAGTGTGTGAACATTTGAGTCAGAGTCTTGGGGATCTCTCCACTCTCTGCTTCACCCAACATCCTCTCTAGAACAGTGGCTGCAATCCAGCAGAAGACTGGGATGTGGCACATGATGTAGAGGCTTCTTGAGGATTTCATGTGTGTAATGATTCTTTCAGAAAGGCTCTGATCACTGATCCTTTTCCTGAAGTATTCCTCTTTCTGAGGGTCACTGAACCCTCGTACCTCTGTTACCTGGTTAATACAGTCAGGAGGGATCTGATTGGCTGCTGCTGGTCGAGTAGTTATCCATAGGAGGGCTGAGGGAAGCAGATTCCCCTTGATGAGGTTTGTCAGTAACACATCCACTGAGGCTGACTGTCTAACATCAAATACGCTCTCATTGTTCTGAAAATCTAGAGGAAGTCGACATTCATCCAGACCATCAAAGATGAACATGACTTTATAGTCATAAAAGTCTCTTGTTTTTAATTCTTTTATGTCTGTGAAAAACTGATGAAGAAGAGCTAAAAGACTGAGTTTCTTCTTTATCAAATTCAGTTCTCTAAAAGGAAGTGGAAATATGAAGAGAACATCCTGATTGGCTTTTCCTTCAGCCCAGTCAAGAATGAACTTCTGCACAGAGACTGTTTTTCCAATTCCAGCGACTCCTTTAGTCAGCACAGTTCTGATGGGTTTGTCTTTAAAGATGTCGTTGCATTTGATGGGCGTCTCCTGTGTTGCTGGTCTCCTGGATGCTGTTTCAATCTGTCTGACCTCATGTTCATTATTGAACTCTCCACTCCCGCCCTCTGTGATGTACAGCTCTGTGTAGATCTCCTTCAGAAGTGTTGAGGTTCCAGGATTTGAAATTCCTTCATTAATGTTTTTAAATTTTTCCTTCAGTGTGGATTTGAGCTTTTGATGACAGGAAGGAGCCAGTTCTAATAAAAATTACTGACAATTAATGTTCTGTGCTATTATTATGAAACACACAATATAACACATTATGGTGTCATAATAAAAGGATGTTCACAAAATTAAATGTAATAGATCTTCAGTGGTTATTAATTATTGACACAATATCAATTTAAACTTTTGAGTTTAGAATGAATTATCACATGATCTCTTACTGCTCTGTAGTGTGTTAGCGAGGTCTGTCTGGTTCATGTTCCTCAGGACGTGCAGTGTGATCTTCAGCGCCCCCTCTCTGACACTTTGACCCTCCTCATCCTCCACCTCTCTCTCAGAGCATGCTGGGTAATCCAGATTCAGAAGCTTCACAAATCTCTTCAGCTGTTTCTTTACCAGAGAGATGACTTTGTGCTCCAGCTCCTGATTAAAACACAAATGAGAACAGAAACAGGTTCCTGTTAGCAAGTTCAAGGTCAGCCATAATATTCATGATATAATTTAATAATAAATATAATAAATACACTAATTATTTATACTTAACATACTTTTTCGTCATATTTCATACAGTTAAAGTGGCCACCAACACTTCTGACATGCGTATCTGGTTTTATGTTAAATACAAAGCATTTCGAAGATGAAAACAAAGTAACCCATCTACATGTTAGTGAGCAAGTAAACATCTCTTATTTTTGGCTGGGGGTCCTTTACCATTACATCATCATTACTTTATTATTTATATTCTGTTACACCACATGGTGGAAACCTCGGTATCACTGTCTATGATCACAAGTTAAACTGCCCATCATTACTGTGGACATAATGCTGTAAAATGAATATATTATCCAAATTTCCCCGTTGTGGGATTAATGAAGGATTATCTAATCTAATCTAATCTAATCTAAAAGTAACATAGCAGCTCAGAACTGAAACATCTAGAGGAGTGAAAACAGCTTTCACCATCATTTTTACATGTCATACATGCACACTCTGACATGAGTTATACATACAGACCTTGAATATGGACTCCATTCTTTTCCTGGTCACTTCTGGTGTCTCCTTTTTGCCTCTGTTGACAAACAGAACAGTATGAACAGCTTATGGTGAACAATCTGAACAGAACATTAGGGGCCAAAGTCCATTTTGTACATGCAAAATCTCTCACAGCTAATTTATTACTGTGTGTGCAGAAGCCTTTTTATCCATCCACATAAGGTCAGTAATGAGCTATGAGTTTTAGAGCACCTGACTTCATGCTTGGGGTGAGCAGTAAACCAGAATAAAAGTGGATACTGGTATGATGTTCTATCATGATGTGAATGTTGCAGTACTGTGATAAACCCAAACACCGAGAACCACAAATAATGCTGTCCCCGAGACAAAGTAAACATGAGCATGAACAGCTTAAATAGCTCTTATAAATTCAACAAAATGGTGTTTTAGACAAAACCGAATGCTGATTGCAGCCACTCCTACGTTAATCAGTATAGGTTTTCGAATAAACCTATCATTTGAAGCATCATGTTGAGTTTTGCCAGTCATGCTGTGCAGTGTTCAAGCATTTTTACTTTGTGAGACTTTCCATTTTAACTTTTTTGTTTTGCTGTGTTGGACCAGAACCATGGCTCTGTGTTGGAAAAAAAACAGACTTATCCCGTCACTCAGGGTTGCCAGATTCATGGTTTCCCCCACAAATCTGTCTAGTTCTAAAGTGCAATGCAGGTAGAACTTATACTACAGTGGCGCAGAACGTCTTTATTTGGACTACTAAATATACTACTGTTTTAATAAATACATGTTACACCCTTTTTCAGACGTTCAAGTTTGGACACATTTTGAGTTTAAAACTGCTTGTGTTTACTCCAGACAGCATTAGGTCTTGTGATTGAGCGCTCATTTTAAGCCTAGTGGATCAGGAAACTGTTAAGCATGTCAAAGAGGAACAAATCAGATCATAAAACTCATCCAACAGGTGTGGAGTAAACTTAATGTTTTAAACTTAACAAGCCTGGAATAGTTAATTATATTTGCTAGAAAAGGAAAGAGTAAAATATTATTTTAGACACCAAAGTGCAGAATGGAATTGAGGATGAATGTTTTTAGCTCTTCAAACATGAGGAGAGGCTACAGCAGAGAACGACTAAAAAAACTGCTTCCATACTGAAAAAGCTACTGCAGTGTGTGCTAGTATTTACACAATGAAGAACACTTTTTAGTAGCTACTACTGCAGCTATTATAATAATAATAATAATAATAATAATAATAATAACAATAATAATAATAATAATAATAATAATACGAAGAAGAAGAAGAAGAAGAAGAAGTAATAACAATAATCATTATTTTGCAGTGTTTTGTTATTATTAGTATTATTATTATTATTATTATTATTATTATTATTATTATTACGACTGTTACGGTTCTTTTTTTCTTTTTTTTTTTTGAAGTAGTGACATTACAACATTATTTTCTGATTAGTAGAAAATACCATGATATATGGTATACATGATGAAGTTCACATCACCCACCTCTACTTCTTGAATATGCATTTATGCTATGCATATTAACCACCTGGAGTGATTTACTAACTTAAACTGACAGGAAATTTTGTTGTTTTAATGCAAATGAAAAGAATTTACACTTAGGCTAAAAATGTAGAGAATAAAGATTTGTTATTAAGATCTGTGAGCAAGCTTTTCTTCTCATCTCTTCACTTACAAAATGCATAATTCTACTAATTTTGGATTTCATTGATTTAGCAGCTTTCTTACATTGTTTGTTTCACTTTGCACTGTGTATATACTCAAAACAAACAAAACATGCAGAGTATATATATCAAATATATTGAAAAATGCATGAAAATGGCTAAAAATATTTAGTGCACTTAGTGCAGGATTATAAAAAGATGTCCATGCAGTTTTTTGGGTGTGTGTGGTCCACATTTTAGCACTTATTTCAGGTTTTAGCTCTGGAAAACAGTGAGTATATATTCTAATGATGATATACATGAGTACCTTGTTTGCTGCATGCACTGAAGCTGACATACTGCCATACCACACACAACAGTACAGCATCAACTCTATACTAGACAGATTCTCTATTTCATTGGCCAACTCACTCCTCACATGATGAGTCCACTCAAAACAGCCAGTCTGATCAAACACAGCAATCACACAGTCACATGAAGGCCTGCAGATCCCTTCAGAGATCAAACATGCTTATGTTTACCGGCAGTTGTAATTACAACAATTCTTTATTTGTGTCTCTGAAGTGAAAACTCCAGAAGATGTGGTGAACAGGTATCAGGCGTTTAAGAAAACACATAGTGTCACCAGAAGCTGTGAGCATCACGATGTGGACCGCAACACCATCGCCATGACAACAGTCATTGCGGAAGTCTACATTAATGGGGAGAAAGATGGAAAAAGGCATGTTTGCATTTTACAGCTCCGATACCATTTAGTTTCACTGTAATTATAGCCTGTAACATCATACTGCCCTGACCACTTAAAAACATAACAGGTAAGAAACAAAGTAGAAACAAGTGAATTAGTATTTTACAACACGAAAACCACATGATTTTAGCAAAACTACTGCTTTGTTTTTGGGCTAATAATAAATGCCCTTTTGATTGATGGGCAATCAAAGTTTGTTTCCATTATTTTTCCACTTTTTTATCAACTAGTCATCACTACATTTACTGACTTATTATTTAAGAACAAGAAAATTTGCATGAATTTTCTAGGTAAGTAAAACTTGTTACCGTTATTTTACTATTTTATTACTGACCATGGCTACAATGACTAACGTCTTATTTTTTAATGACTAACAAATGTGCATGTAATTTTTAGGTAAATACAACTTATTACTGTTATTTATTCATTTTATTATTAATTTGTTACTGCTACAATAACTCACCTATTATACATTAAGAACTAGAAAGTAAGCATGCAATTTTTAGGTAAAAACAACTTGTTACCTTTATTTTACCATCTTATTACAAATTTGTTATCACTACAAACACCAGCTTATTATTCATTATGAACTGGAAAGTACGCTAGTAATATTTCAGTAAGTACAACTTATTACCATGATTTTACCATTTTATTACTGACTTGTTACCGCTACAATTACTATTTTATTGTTTCATGACAACTACGAAATTGACATTTAATTTATGGATAAATACAACTCGTTACCATGATACTACCATAACATTACAAACTTATTAGTGATACCGCATATTCAGTATAGAAATGTTAGGTAACACTTTCTATGAATGTCACCTTTGTAAGCATCTATAAACACATTCATAACATGTTATAGTGCATTCATAAGACATTATAAACATAGCTATAAATATTTATAAAAATGCATTATACATTATAGCCATGTTTATTATGCATTATGAATTGTTAACATAATACCCATAATACCTTTCCCACATTTTACCCAATGTGGGAAAGGTAATGTACACCAGCATTAGCTTGGTATTTGTCTTTACGCTCTCCAAGCTGGGACTGACTTTTTTGGCACTGACATTATAACATGTCATTAACACTATTTATAATGCATTATATTAACAATTCATAATGTATAATAAACATGGTTATAAAGTGTAATTCAGTGTAATTCTTTTTTATAAATATTTATAACCATGTTTATAATGCCTTATGAATACAGTATAGCATGTTATAAATGTGTTTATATACGCTTACAAAGGTGACATTCATAGAAAGTGTTACCAAATGTTATTACCTATTACCATGGCAGTTATATCTGATTAGCATGTTGCTATGAATACTGCTGTGCTCCAGCTCCTCTTTAAAATAGAGGCCTGTTAGACCATGAAATAATATGGTTTTGTTTAGCAAAAAGCAAGAAGTATCTCAAAATGATGGATGTGAAGATAATTAGGATTAAACAGAACAATTAGGAATTATTAATCACTCAAAAAAATATCACAGCTGTGTGCAGTTTTATTTTACACTGTTACAACATTTTTATGACTGTGCTGCTCTTGTTCAATGTATTGATGTGAGTATTATGATGTTGTTTCAATATTAATTCAGGGATTCAGTCAAGAATCACCATCAGATTAGACACTGATTCAATGATGGTTAATGTCAATATAAAAACAAAAATACGAACAATATTATTAACAGAAAAAAATAATGACATATTTTTGTATATTCAGTATATAAATGTTATTACCTATTACCATTGCAGTTATATCAGATTAGCATGTTGCTATGAATCCTCTTTAAAATAGAGGCCTGTTAGACCATGCAAAAATATGGTTTTGTTTGGCAAAACCAAGATACATCTCAAAATGATGGGTGTGAAGATAATTAGGAATAAACAAAACAATTAGGAATTATTAATCACTTAAAAAAATGACCATAGCTGTGTGCAGTTTCATTTTACACTATTATAATCACTATTATTTAGTTGGATGCTTTAATAAAAACAATAAAGACAGATGTTGATGAACTTCACTTATTCACCCGAAAAAGTGGTGTAATTTAAATAAAACGTGAGTGTAAATCTTCCAAAATAACAGTTAAGCACAGTAACACTGTGTGTGTGTGTGTGTGTGTGTGTGGAGGGGTTAGTGTTGTGTAACTCAGTGGTCCAGCCCAAATAATATGTGCTTTGCTAGAATTTCCAGGTTACACGTATGTGATGACTCATGCTATTAAATATGTTATATTGTTATTTTGCATGTAAGGTTATATATTTTACACAATAATGAACTAAGAATGGAGAGTAACATTTTTATGACTGTGCTGCTTCTGTTTGTTTGTCAGAAACTTCAAAACCCTTTCAAACCATTTTCAAGAACACTGGAGTTCAGAGAGAAAGTAGGAGCCTCTTATAATCTCACTCTTCAGTTTCACAACATTCTTACCTGAACTCAGTAGATCTGTGACCATCTCTGAACTCTATAAATCTGTCCTCTGACTGGTCACTCTTTATGGACACACAGCTGGGTGCAGATGAGTCAGATCTCTTACCCTGATTCAGTCTAAAACACAAACAATTCCAGACGTCACCTGAAAATGTTCTGCACGTGTGTGTGTGTGTGTGTTTGTGTGTGAGAGTGTGTGTGTATGTGTGTGAACATACTTGTATACAACTAAACCGGGTCAGGAGTGTGTGCACACACCACCACCCACACAGAAACAAGGATTTATAAAGAAATGCTTTGAGAGAAATTGTGCTGATATTTATGGAAGCTTTAACTCATGTAGAGCCAATACACAACATTCTGCCCCCTGTGGTGAAGAAGGGACTTACAGCTAAATCCACACCCAGCTCAGTTTTTAATCTCAGTATTTTATGGTGTCAAGCATTAAAATAGAGCTCTATAGTTTACATACAGCAATTTAAACGTTAAACTGGGTTTTTAAAGTACACTGAGTTACCATATTCTCAATAAATCATATGCTTTATATGTCAATATTAAAATGAAAACATTATGAACAGATATAATAATGTGATATTCTGGAGAAACTCTATCCGTATGGTCGCCAGGAGTCGGAAATGCCTTGACAGCACTTAACAATAATAATAATTTCAGTGTAGAGATTCTGTTATTCCATTTACATTTACAGCATTTAGCAGACTCTCTTATCCAGAGCCACTTACAGAAAGTGCTTTGTCTATTAGAGAAAGTATCTTTGCTAGTTACAAACAGGATAGAGAGAAAGTTAGTCCTGAGCTCAGATACTGCTAGGAACAAAAACCCATGTTGATAATCAGAGAAAAAGGAACAGAATTAAACACAGCGACTATTAATAACTATCAAAGGCAAAGTATCACAGCTGTGGGCAGATAACTTTTACACTTCACTGATTGGTAAGAAAAAGAGAAAAATCTCTTTGACATTAAAATTTGTAGGGAGTATTTTGAAGGTCAAAATGAAAATGATTTCTCTTCAAATATCATTAATTAAAAGTACAAATATCCAGTTTCAGTATTTAAATTGTGTGTGTATATGTATTTGTTTATGTGTGTATGTCTGTGTACGTGTGTGCATATGAACCATGTAATGTTCTGTATTACACAGAATAAAGAAATATGAAAAAAGTATCACTTTTATGATCTTTATGATCTCACAAACTTCAAACCTTTGAACCATCCTGTAACATTTGACTAGTCAGCAGACACTCGCGGTTAAAAAAACACAAACAAAGCTTTACTTGTGGATTCAGTCAAGTATAACGTAGTCGGCAAACAGGCATGGGTCAGTTCCAATATAAACAGTAGTAGAGAAATGGCTACCATAACAGACAAGGGGAAAACAGAGCGAAGTCCAAAAAACAGGCGATGGGTCAAAACCATAAACAGAGTCAGAGAAAACGGAAAGCAGAAGGTCATACACACGATAGATAACAGGAAGAACGCTCAGTAGTTTCTCTAAGGAAAACAATACCTCGCAATGATTTTAGGTATAGCCCAGGCTAAAATACTATCTGAGTCATGTGACACAAATACACAGGTGCACAGCATCAGTATTCAGGTGATGTCGAACGGGGATAGCATGATGAGCATCTCTGTGGAGTCATGTGAGCTGGCTGAGGATTCTGGGAAATGAAGTCTGAGTCATTACTGGCCAGCGAAGGAAATAGCTCCGTCTCCTGATTCCCCAGTGTATTCTGGGGAATGTAGTTCGTTGGCTGATTAGCCGAATGCGTGACACATCCATTTTTTTTTCCATCAGAATCATCATTTTGGTCGAGGTTGTATCAGCATTGTGTTGTATCAACATTAAAATATCATTATCAATATATTAATCAATGTATTAATGTCAATATCATGATGTTGTTTCAATATTAATTCAGGGGTTCAGTCAAGAATCACCATCAGATTAGAGCACTGTTCAATTATGGTTAATATGGCAATATAAAAAACAAAAAATGAACAATATTATTAACAGAAATAAATAATGACGTGTTTTTGATGCATATTCAGTATAGAAATGTTATTACCTATTACCATGTCAGTTATATCTGGTTAGCATGTTGCTATGAATACTGCTGTGCTCCAGCTCCTCTTTAAACTATAATGGAAATAGAGGCCTGTTAGACCATGAAATAATATGGTTTTGTTAAGCAAAAAGCATAATGTATCTCAAAATGATGAATCTGGAGATAATTAGGATTAAACAGAAAAATTAGAAATTATTAATCACTCAAATTATCATAGCTGTGTGCAGTTTCATTTTACACTATTATAAATTTGGTTGGATGCTTTAATAAAAACAAAGACAGATGTAGATGAACTTCACTTACTGACCAGAAAAAGTGATGTAATTTCAAATAAACACGAGTATAAATCTTCCAAAATAACAGTTAAGTACAGTAACACAGTGTGTGTGTCTGTGTGTGCGTTTGTGTGTGTGTGTGTGTGTGTGTGTGTGTGCTCTGCTAGAATTCCCAGGTTACATGTATTTGAAGACTCGTGCTATTAAATATGTTATATTGTTATTTTGTATGTAAGTTTATATATTTACAGAATGATGAACTAAGAATGGAGTGAAACATGTTTATGACTGTGCTGCTTCTGTTTGTTTGTCTGTCAGAAACTTCAAGCCTTTGAACCATTTTCCCATCAAGAACACTGGAGTTCAGAGAGAAAGTAGGAGCATCTTACAATCTCACTCTTCAGTTTCACACCATTCTTACCTGAACTTAGTAGATCTGTTATCACCTCTGAACTCTATATCTCTGCCCATTGACTGGTCACTCTTCATGGACACACAGCTGGGTTCAGGTGGGTCTGATCTCTTACCCTGATTCAGTCTAAAACACAAACAATACCAGACAAACTGTCTTACAAGGTGGTGAACTAGAGAACAAACTCACTTTACACCAGATCACATTATTCTCTCACCTCTCAGCTTCCTGTGTGTCCTGTTCCTCAGAGAAACTCATTTTGGAGGTCATCTCTCTTCCTTCAGATCACACTGAATCCTGAAAACACACACACACACACACACACACACACACACACACACACACACACCGTTGAGTCTACATATAAGCTTCATCTGAAAGTTGTTCTCTTGAACACAGTTCTATTTTCTGTCTCTCCATGTCTAAAATGTCTTTAATAGTCATCTCAGTCAGTAAATTCTGGTAGCTATTAATAATTGTCTCTGTGCTTTTTTGCCAAACATTTATGATAATGTTGCCATAAAATGGTGGATAGTCAAAATTGTATTTTCCCTTTAAACCAGTTGGAAGGTTTGTGCAGGTTGAAGAGAGTGGAGTGATGTGCTGTCTGAACAATCACAGCACTCTCTTCAACTACTTACCTGAACAGGTCTGACTAGAGAAGTAAAAAAGAACCACGTCTTTAACAAAAACTGGAAATAATATTTTTGCCATCATGTAAGATGATTGATGTATAGAGTTCAATAATACTTGTATTTTCTTTAACCCCTTATTCTCCAGGGTATATTTTGGTTGGTCCATCTGAATTTATGTGACCAAATCATAAGGCAAATTATTCAGTAACTGCATGAAATAAATGCAAATTTTTATTTTATTTATTTATTTTTTTGTAAAGGCTCCCCTCAAATTAACAGAACACGTGTTTTATGATCACACATATTGCTATATACTTACAATTTACTGCTGAAAGCCAAAAATCTTACACGCTCTTTGTATTATTTTATAAAAATAATTGTTACAGAGCAGATCACTGAAGAGACACCATCTGTTTATAGTTTATAGCCCAGATTTGTGGAAAAATGGCTCGACTTTCAGTAGAATAAAAAGCTGTGAGTTCAGTTTTTATTATAAGGGTTTAAAACTACATCACCATCTATTACACTGGAAAGAAGACAGTTACGGCTCTCATACGACTCCCACCTTTTGAGTATAGCTTATAAAATATGAAAGTTATGAAGAATATGACAAAGTGTGCTAAACTATTGGGGTCCTGAATTAAAGAATCCAGGGGTCATATTACAGACATTTCTTATCTTTTTGTCTTAAGATCTGACAGGTCAAGATAAGATTTGGGAATCTTATCTTATCTTACAGCATCTTTTCTTATCTCAAGTTAAGAAATTTTAACTTACTCGATCAAAGTCGACAACTGTCACGTCTGTTACCTAGCAACTGACCATACGCGCACAGCTGAAATGTCAACACATAATCAAAGTAATCAAGCTAGTTAGCCAGGCAGCTAGCTATCATTACTGATGCAAATAACAGGTCAAACGAAACTAAACTGCAATAAACTGAAAGTTAAGGAGCTGTCAGGGCGCTTTGTGCTGTTTATCAGAGCGATGCCGCTCTACAGTTTCAGTTTTCCAAACACTTTAGCTGAGCGCGCTAAAGTTACTCCTCCTAATAAACAGACACATGTTCAGCTCTGTCTCCTCATTATTCACCACCATCTCTGTAATAGTGTATCTGACGACTTTTCATCAACATTAACACCCGGTTAGTAATAAGAGGGGGTGGTGGAGTTCGTGTCTGCAGCGTCTGGGCTTTTAAAACACTGTTTAAAAAACAAACTCGCAGGTCAGAGTACAGTTTTCATCGTAGATGAATGTAACGTCATTATGTTGGTTACACTGAACTATGATGCCAGTCACTGCATAAAACAATAGAAACAGACAATTAAAACAGAAAACGCTCTGGAGTTTATCTTAAAGTTAGAACAGAATTAAAGTAAATTTAGTTGTTAGAATGTTTGTGTAACACTTTTCCTATCTAGTTAATGGATAGTTTCTGTCCTAAATTCAGTCCTAATTAAAGTCGTCATGGTGACTAAACAGATAAAATTTCAGACTTAAGAAGGTTCTGTAATATGACCCCAGGTCTTTTCAGTAGGCTTCTCAAACGACTTACAAGAAATGGTTTGAATACAATGCTTGAATTTGAATGATGGCCAAAAGCCGACACAGACTTCCAGATTTCCCCACTAGAATAAACAAAGATGCTATTTCTTCAAGAACAGAGCTAAGATGGGTTATGTTACAGAAATACAGCGCCACATACAAACATATAGAGTACTGTGATCCTCTGGTCTTCAGGGTCTTTAATAGCAGCAGTCCTGCTGTTCACTATCAGACTCTCTGAGCTGCAATGTCTTTGTTCTGCCTCTGTGGCCAACTTGTTGCTGGCATCAAATTCAAAATGGGCATATATTTTTCAATATTTCTGTTTCAACGTCATATGTTGCCTTTATAATTAAATATAGGGTTTAGACATCATTCCCATATAGTACTCATATGCAGGATTTGCACATCGTTGCATTGTGTTTATTTACATTTTGCACAGCGTCCTAACATTTTCAGAAATGGGGCTGTAAACTATATGATTATTAGTAACTAGCAATCAACATGTACACCCTGTCAAGCTAACCACTCCTGAATGCTGCTTATTTTAGGCTAAATTTGCAATCCTGTTACCCATTTTTAACCCTTAATTATTTTAAAATGAAAATAAAATGAAAGTGGCTTGAAACAAAGATTTTAATAAAAATGTTTATTAAAACACTGTTTCAACTTTCCCTTCAGCTCTATGTTGTATAGAAGTTTTTACAACTGCATTAATATCACCCTAATAGGGAATATGTTCGACCCTGTTACCCAGTAGTCAACCTTGTTATTCAGTCATTTTTGGTGAAAATAGTCTTAAAACGTTTAAATTAGTAGGTTAAGATATCAGAAGGTTCCATTTGGAAATCAAGTCAAAGTTTATTTATACAGCACTTTTTATATCAGCCATTGTCACAAAGCAGCTTTATAAAACAATCTGGGTCCAAGTCCCCATGAGCGTCGCCAATGGTGACAGTGGCAAGGAAAAACTTCCTAAGAGCAAGAGGAAGAAACCTTGAGAGGAACCAAGACTCAAAAGGGGAACCCATCCTCCTCTGGTCGACACTGGATAGCAAACAATAACACAAGCAAAATGAACAGAGAATGAGGTTTTAATATTAGTGTAAAATATTGAAATACAGAAAAAGGAAAAGCAGGTGAAGCGATGGCTCTGATTAAACAGTTTGAGTCTGTGCATGCAGTATCATCAGGAGGGTCAGTTCATGCGGGTGAGGTTTGCACAGTGTTGTAAAGCAGGAAGATCCGTGGTGATCAAACCGGTCCAGAAGGTGGGTGAGCAGTGGACACTCGATCAAGGAAGGTGAAGCAACAGCATCAGACGCACAGGATGGGCAGCTGTTCAACTCGGCAATGAAAACACAGAGAGTTAGTTCTGTAAAGAGTGACTGATCACAGTATACAGTGCTAACAGAGGGCATGAACCCCAGATCTGCACCCTTTATGTATCAGGGAAAACTAATTACCAAAGGCTAAACAATTAAACATGACTAAACAAGTAAGTTTTTAGCCTAGACTTAAAGACTGAGGCTGTGTCTGAGTCATGAACATTGACTGGAAGATTGTTCCAAAGCTGGGGGCTTTGTATGAGAAGGCTCTCCCCCTGATGTGACTTTATTAATTCTAGGTACTAATAGTGAGCAGCACCTTGTGATCTAAGTAGGCGTGATGGTTCATAATAAGAGAGAAGTTCACTCAGGTTTTTAGAGCTTTATGTGTGAGTAAAAGAATTTTATACTCAATGCAGAATATAATTAACAACCAATGTAGTGTTGATAAAACTGGGCTGATATGGTCAAACTTTCTGGTTCTTGTGAGACTCTGGCTGCAGCGTTGTGGACTAACTGAAGCTTGTTAAGCCTTTTGCTGGGACATCACAGACGGCAGGGCATTACAGTAATCTAACCTTGAGGTAATAAATGCATCAACTAGCATTTCTGCATTTAGCAATATTGCGGAGATGTAGGAAAGCTATTCTGGTAATATTGGTTATATGTGCATTGAAGAACTGATCAGGATCTTTTGTGACACAAAGGTTTTTTACAGATGAACCTGATGCAACTGAGAAACTAGAGAAATTAGACACTTTTGAACCTCTGGTTTGTCTGATCAGGAGGACGTTACCTGACATCCAGTCTCTTGTCTTTTACACAGTCCTCAATCTTATCAAATTGAAGTTTATCATCTGGTTTGGTTGATATATATATATAACTGTGTCATCAGTGTGGAAATTGATGCCATGTTTACTGATATTGGTACCCATCGGTAGTATACACACTGCCTTGAAAAAGTATTCATATCCCTTGAACTTTTCCACATTTTTTCACGTTACACTCACAAACTTAAATGTATTTTATTGGGATTTTATGTGATAGAACAATGCAAAGTATCAAGTAATTGTGAAGTGGAGGCTAAAATTTTTGCCTATTCTTCTTTGCGAAATAGCTCAAGCTCAGTCAGGTTGGATGGAGAGCGTCTGTGAACAGCAATTTTCAAGTCTTGCCACAGATTCTCAATGGGATTTAGGTCTGGACTTTGACTGGCCCTTCTAGCACATGGATGTGCTTTGATCTAAACCATTCCATTGTAGCTCTGGCTGTAGAGCTGTTGTTCTGCTGGAAGGTGAACCTCCGTCCCAGTCTCAAGTCTTTTGCAGCCTCTAACAGGTTTTCCTCCAGGATTGCCCTGTATTTAGCTCCATCCATCTTCCCATCAACTCTGACCAGCTTCCCTGTCCCTGCTGGAGAGAAGCATCCCCACAGCATGATGCTGCCACCACCATGTTTCATGGTGGGGATGGCGTGTTCAGGATGATGTGCGGTGTTAGTTTTCCACCACACATAGCTTTTTGCAATTAGGCCAAAAAGTTCAACTTTGGTCTCATCTGACCAGAGCACCTTCTTCCACATGTTTGCTAAGTCCCCTACGTGGCTTGTGGCAAACTGCAAATGGTACTTCTTATAGCTTGCTTTCAAAAATGGCGTCTTCTTGCCACTCTTCCATAAAGGCCAGATTTGTGGAGTACATGACTAATAGTTGTCCTGTGGACAGATTCTCCCACCTGAGCTATGGATCTCCAGAGTGACCATGGGCCTCTTGGCTGCTTCTCTAATTAGTGCTCTCCTTGTCTGGGCTGTCAGTTTAGGTAGACGGCCATGTCTTGGTTGGGTTGCAGTTGTGCCATACTCCTTCCATTTTTGGATGATGGATTGAACAGTGCTCCGCGAGATGTTCATAGCTTGGGATATTTTTTATAACCTAACCCTGCTTTACACTTCTCCACAACTTTACCCCTGACCTGTCTGGTGTGTTCCTTGGTTTTCATGACGCTGTTTGATCACTAGTGTTCTCTAACAAACCTCTGAGGCCTTCACAGAACAGCTGTAGTTATACTGAGAATAAATTACACACAGGTGGACTCACTAATTAGGTGACTTCTGAAGGCAATTGGTCACACTGGATTTTATTTAGGGGTATCAGAGTACAGGGGGCTGAATATAAATGCACGCCACACTTTTCAGATCTGGGTTAGCTTCATAGGGCAGCAGGTTTGCAGAGGTTAACTGTGCATTCTGAATTTTTTTGCCTGACTGTTTTAACTTTATTATTGTAAAAATTCATATCATTGCTGCTGCAAGCTGATGGCATCTGGTTTCAGTGACTGATTCTTAGTCAAATTAGAAATGATGCTAAATAATAATCTTCAGTCAGAGAGAAGAGACAGGTTGAGCTTTTAAAGCTTGAGTATGATCATTGTACCATGGAGCTTTTTCTGCCTTATTGTTTTACTTTTTAAATTGAGGCACATAATTTAGAGTAGAACAAAAAAAAATACTAATATCATATTAAGTAGTTTCAGCCAGGCATCTGTGAGAAGCTGATAGATCTGGGAGGTTTCTGATAAAACTACTAGCTGTGTAGGGTGTTATAGTCCACTTAACACAATACCGTGTTGATAAGCATGTATTACAACTAAAGCAAATTTCACATGAGATCAGGTAATGATCTGAGACTGCTGTGCTCTGAGGGAGAACAGCTAAGTGATCTGTTTACACCAAAGGTCAAAATTAAGTCAAGCGTGTGGTTTCAACAGTCAGTGGGCCCTTTATATTTTGAGCAAAACCTACAGAGTCTAAGATAGATATAAATGCCTTAGTGGATCCTGTGGTTTGTCAAAGTGGATATTAAAATCTTCAACAATTATTACTTTATTAGAGAGCGTTATTGAACTTGATAGAAAGTAAGCAAATTCCTGTAAGAACGTAGATGTAGATTGTAATTAGTGTAAAATGAATTAGTTGTTCCTCAATCACTTATATTAAGCAGAAGAATGTTGAAAGAAGAGAATTTGTAGCCTGTTTTCTGGGGGGGCTTCATTTAGACCAAAGTATTCATCAGGTCTAATCCACGTTTCTGTGAGACACAGAGCATCAAAATCATGATCAATAATAATTCTATTTAAAATGACGGCTTCAGATGTAAGAGATTTTATGTTAAACCACTCTAGTTTTAGACCAAAGGTGCTGTCATTGCAAGTTGGTTTAACTGGTCTGATACTGATTAAATTAGTAGAACAAACTTTTCGAGTTTTTTTGATGTTTTGTTTTATTCAGGTGAACAGACACAGTCTCAATTGGGTGGAATCTATGTGGCATTTCAAGGCAGCTAGTAGACGGTTGGTTTAGCCTGTTTGTCTGCTGGCCTCGGCCCTGGTTTGTCAGCGACTGACTCCTACACTCATGGCTATCTGAGAGACTATGAGCGATGCTGCAGAAAATGAGAGCAGCCCCTCCCTTTTCAACTCAAGGGACCAGGCTTTCTCCTCAAAAACAGATAAATTATCTACAAAGCCCACATTGTTTTCTGAGCACCACTTGGACAACCAGCAGTTTAGTGACCATAACCTGACCATAACTGTGTGGGGGGGCAGAGCATATTATGCATTTTACAGCATCCATCTGGGCTAATTTGCACACCACTTTAATGTTATGTTTAGTTATTTCTGGCTGCCACAGATGAACATTATTAGTACCTACATGAATAACTATCCTCAAATACCTATGGCGACCTGGCAGCTTCAGGTTCCCTTTAATGTCCGGCACCCTGGCTCCTGGTATACAGCTGCTTGTTTAAGTACAACTTGTTTCGCAGCAAAACAGTCAACTGTTCAAAAGTTACTGAAATGAATTCACTCAAAACTCTCACTGGAGTTTGGCAGCAATTACATTTGCAACTATAAGAGTTTTGGTACATCATGTGAGCTGCATTTACAGTTGTTTTTGGAAAATTACAATTAAACATTCAGAAGTTGTCAAAATTAGATCATAAATCCTGTTTTCAAAATGTATTATTACGTGTTTTGGTGCGTCTGATATTTTTTATAAACTGATACAATCAGGGACACTCAAACTTTTCCTCATGACTGTATGTGATGTAGAGAGACGAGTCTTTCAGATCTGACTCTGATTTTCACTCAGCAGGAGCTGCAATTCATTAACCGTATAGAAATAATTCAGAACTCTTTTTGTTGACAACATGGAGGAACTAATTCAGTCAAGCGAGTCCAACAATGTTGTAATTACATTTCACAACTAAACCGAGTTGGAGCTGCTGGTCTTGGATGACAACAACGATCATTAGAGAGGATTAACCGTTTTACACGCAGCGATCAGATATAAAAGAGAGCCCCACCCACAGAAGCGGTCCGTCTCCTTCATCACTTCACCTAAAAGTTTTTTTCTGCTCTCAGTGTCTGAAACAGCTTCATCATCACATCATAAACTAAACTCAGGCTGTTAATCTTCAGTAATTACCTCTGTTCTTCTCTCCAAACGCTGTTTCTGATCCTCTCTTCACAGAATCGACGCTGCTGAAGATTCAGTTTCACTTTAATCGGTTTGGACTGGATCTGTCTGTTACCGCAGGAGGACGTGCTGGTGTTCCTTACAGGCTGAACAGCCTGACTGACGTGTGGTTTGACCAATCACAGAGCTCCCTGAGGCTCTCTGACTGAATAGTTGGGATTCAGCCAAATAATCTGTGTTTAGAGAAAACAGGAAACATCATGTTGATTCCAGCTGTAAAATCTCCCGATGAGGATCATATACTGGCTTTACTTTTCTGATTTTTTGTGAGTGAAAAACTTCAGCCAAGTCCTCATTTTACAGACTAAACACTGCAGTAAACACTTCAACACATACAGCTCACAGTAAACTGGATTAAAACAGGAAATGGGAAAAACAGAGGAACTGACCACAACTTAACTGGGTAAAAGTGATAATATGAAGAAATTCAACCTGATATTTACACTACAGACTCACAAACACCATCATTATTAATAAACTGATCAATATAGCTGCGTTTGGAACTGCAGGCCATGATTTCTGTAGGAAAGAGAAACATTTACTGACTTTATTAGCATGTTAGATTGGTAAATATAGAGAATGAATGAACAGAAATGATTCAGGATTCAGTTCTAAATGAATAAAATAATGCAGTAATGAATAAATGGAGATTATACAGCTGTTCACTGCTGTACATTTCAGTTTGAGATTGTATGATGTTCCCATTATTTCACTGCATTTCAACAGCAGCCTTCATCTCACTCTTCAGCTCCCAGTCAAACACATCACACTGTCCACTCTTCTAGATCATTCTGAATGGAGTTTAAATGGTACTCAGTAATGAGTTTGGGGGTCTCAGTGGGATGTGGGCTGCTGTGAGTTACAATGAATAAGATTAAAATAAAATAACACTGAAAAATTAAATAATACAACTGAATTTGCTCTTTTAGCTAAAATATTTAAATAGTTATATTAAAGTTTTGTGGTATTGTACTGAATATATGACTATTATAATCAATAAGAAATCCATAATCATATGCTAAAAAGTTGATTAACAAAAGTGTATTAATCCTCTCACTAAAGATAGGCCATGCTGTGTGTAGGTTAGGGGATTTTCTCATGAGAAAGTCCCTGAAGTTCAGAAGCATCTAGAAGGCAGTGTACTTTGTTGTGAGGGCAAGCTGACCCCCAAAGAGTGAGGTAAGCTGATAGGGAACCAGTCATAATCAGTTTTGGAACCAGGTTAATAAGGCAAGAGCTAATTGGTAGCCTTGGTAGGATGGGGGCAGCCTGGGATAGCTGAGCATGGAAAGCTTTTAAAAATAAGGACAGGTGCAGTTGGAAATAAGGGTTTCCAACTGAAGTGTAGACTTAGGAAATAATGGGAACCAAAATGAAATGGGAAAACGTGAGAGGGAGGGGGCAATTACTTCATCGCCCCCAAACAGGATATAAAAAACAATTTTTCTGTGATGTACTTTGCATTTGGCTGTCCGGAAGCCATCTTGCCACCTGAAGCTTAATAAAAGAAGAGAGGCTTTTCCTTCCTTCAAAAAGAACTCAACGGCTGAAGTCTTTTATTCAACTTTCTTTTATTTTTGACTGAGAACAAGCAATTAGATTTATAAAAGAACTGAAACATAGTTATACAACAGATTAGTGTTTAATTATCCATATGTTGGGGCTCTGAGCGAGCGTGAATCGCACCTAGTCCCGACATAAATTGGCAGCCATGTACGGGGACGAGTGACGAACCTGACAGATCGTTATCAGCATCAGATTGCTAGGACTGCCATCGTGCGCCACCACGTGACTCTGTGACAAAAGTCGGTCCACAGCGAGCGCTCGAGAGAAAAAGGTAAGTTATAAAAGTTCTGCTATATATGTGTGAACAGACTTTGCTTACTGGGTTATGTGGTCACTTATATTAAATGAAAATACTTTAAAGACAGATTTTTAACTGTGTTGAAGAGACAATAGAGTGATAAGGGTAGTGAGCCGTATAAGAAGGGAGGAAAATGTAAAAGAAAAAAGAAAAAATGATAAAAAGGAGTAACAGTTAGAAAAGACCGAGTGGACAAATTAAGCAGTTTTATGTTGTGTGTGAAAATAGTATAGTGATTGGAGCGAGCCGCTGGTTGACAAAAAACAGTGTACGAAGAAAAAAAAAAGCGCGCCAGTGAAATACAGAGACTGTACAGAGACTGAGATAAAGATAAAAAGCATGCTACAGAGAGAAAAGCGCTGAGAGATAAATGTTGTGTGTATGTCTGTGTGATTTTGTCTTGATGTGTGGCCATGAATGTTAAGGGGGATAAAAAATGAAAGGTTACTGTTTAATTAATTACAGAGCTATGAGAAGATTGGAATGTAGAATTATACTTTATGTAGATGTCGAGGTAACTATTACAAGCTTGAGAAATTCTGAGCAAGTTGTGTATGTATACATATCAGTAAGAACTGATGAAATGCTTTTAATACCAGCAACACAAGAATATGTACCAGCGCTGTCATTTAAAGCAATAAAAATACGGTTGTTTGGGAGAAAGAGGAGAGGATAAATGATTGAGGTACTTGAGGTGAAGTATAAGAGTAGGATTACATACAAACAGTTGACAATTATTGTGATGGCCGTTACGAGTGTCAATCTTAGTGGTGTTCGTGAATTTGGGCTGAGAAAGTGGAAACTGGTTGAGACTTGGATAGGACCCAATCTTGTCCATGGTAACAGGGCGTGGTTGAGCTAACATATGAATAGAATTCTAGGTGTGACGATAGACAGCAGAGTAATGGGGCTAGAGTATCAGTGATCTATTAATAGAAACGCGGGGAATTTGCACACACTTCTGGCTTGAGAGAACATATAAAGATAAAGGAGGAAGGGAGTACTGGCAGTCAGATACGTTAATTAATAAAAAAAACTGTGGAGATTAACGCAGTGGGCTGATTGGGACGAAGTTCAGGCAGTGTTTCCAAGTCATAGATTAAAGGACAGGATAAAACGAGTTTGGAGCAAGGATTTTTTTCGGCACCAGTGTTAGATACTTGGTTGACTAGTGAGGAAGCATTGGAGGCTGTACTTAAAATAGATAATTTACCATGGGGTCCCTTCGGGCCCCCGGAAGATGACAGTCAATGTAGAGAGTTGGAAATTTGCCTCTGGGTTGAGAAGAGAGAGGTGCTGTGGGAAAGAGGATCAGCAATGTCCATATTGAGGAATGGAATTAATGATTTGAGGCTATATCAGCATTGTGAGTTGTTAATGAAATTAGGTACCACAGGGTAAAATAAATGCAGTAGTGAACTGGAATGGAGCTCTAGTTTTGGGTCGTGAGGGTATGCGTAAAACAGCACAGGGAGAGAAGTAGAGAAAGGAGGGGGGAATTGCATGCTTGCTAACAGCCCCTCCCGTGTGGAACACAGCAGTCTCCACCCTCACACAGTGAGCTTCAAACACAGACAGCATTGATTCATAAGGAGGCTCAGGGTATTAATTCATAAAGTAAGATCAAAATGGGTAACAAATTAGCTAAACTTGAGCAACCAGGACAAATTACACCTTTTAGCTTAATGCTCTCAAAGGGCATTGCATCCAGGAGAGTTAAAACAGTGCATGAAAAAATGGAATAAGTTTTGAGGAAAACCAATGGCCTCTTAGAGGTTTGATACAGACTTATGCGGTATGGTAAAAAACGTAGAGGAAAAAGGCACACGGAAGACACAAGCTCAATTAGTTGAGGACCAAATTAAGTTAATGACTGCTGGAAAAAAGGTTAGGAGAACACAGGCCCAGCTCATTAAGAAGCAACGAACCGTGAGTTCACACACACACAAGCACTTGAAGGACAGCAATGAATCTAGTACAGTTGGAGCACACACACACAGACCACTCCCAGTCTGCACAGAGAGGCTACAATACAGATTATTTTACTAATTAAAGGAAAGTAAATATATTGTGGGAAACACACCAACCAAGTTATAACAAAAGAAAGAAGTAACACCTTTCAGTTTGTTAGCTAAAGGTATTGTATCAAGGCTTAGCAGCATCATTCACATATGATAAGGCAACATCCATAACAATGTAATACACGTTATTAACATCTTACTCTTTTGTGTTGACTAATGTTAGACAAACAGGATATGACATAATTCCTTCAGCCCTGAACTGACAATACAGAGATGCTCCAGAGTGAATCCAGCTGAGAGGTTAGCTACGCCTGAAGAAGGTATACCACATCATTGTGAATAGTTAACCACAAACTTCTTAAAACCTGGAGAAGATTTATATAGTGAACCACTATCGGATAGTGAGTTAATTTTGTTTGTGGGTGGATCATGTTTAGATTTGCATATGGCACAAAATTAGTTCTGACAATGGCAAACACTTTGTCAATAAAGTTATCACAACAATCACACAGGCATTACGCATCAAGCGCAGACTTGGATGTGTTTATCATCCACAATCACAGGGTATGGTTGAATGCCAAAATGGTGTTCTTAAGGCCAAAATTGCTAAGTTATGTGAAGCAAGTGGACCACGAACCCATGCAGCAGCCCGCAAGGAATTGAGGCCTCCTGTCAGAGAGGACAGTGACGGCCCGGACTCTGAGCCAGTAGACTTAGATCCACCGTCTGAATCAGAACCAGAACCAGACTCACCAGACACAGACTGAGGTAGGATTCAGGCTGCACAGAATGTGCAGGAGCCCAGTTGAGGTGGTAAGAGTGCTGATAGGGCGTGCCCGCACTCTGAGCACCAATATACTACAAGAAGGATAAATGCTCCCCCTGCTTGCAAGAATCCTTCACACACACACATACACACATTAGCACATACATATCCACAAACATGTTGCAGATTCTAGTTTTATTGTTAGCCATCACGCCCCTTATCAATGGCACGGTGTTACTTTGACTATTACTGAGGGCAACACCACCACTTCTAACTTTGACTTTTGTTCAGTAGTTTCTTGCTCAGGTGCTGCTTATGCCCAACAGTTGATAACTGCAGATAAATATATGTGTGTCAGTTCTACATATCAGCATGACCCTTCTTGGGTCTGTAGGCAATGGGATGAAGTATGGTGGAACACAGGTGTTAATGGTTACACTTACAGACAGTCTACATCCAAATGGAAACAATTCCAGAATAGTCTTACCTTAATTCAAGGTCGTAGTACACAGCCATGTTCAAAGAACTGTAATCCACTATATCTCACCATTAACAATGCTACTGCACTGATGAATGGGACATTCGGCCTAGGAGCAGACGTCTCAGGCACAGACCCAATAGGTAGATTTAAAATTGTAGTGCTTAAGCCAAAACACCACAATTTCACCTAAAGTTGTTCCAGAAATCAAGACTCTTTCCTTTAGAGACTCTGATGAAGTGATAGCAGTAGAGACTGGATTTAGAGATACAAATAAATGGATTGATTGGATACATTACACTGCATTCACCCTAGGTGCAAAAAATTGTTATGCATGTTCTACAGCTAAGCCATTACTGACATCATCACCATTTCCTGCATTGATAGATGACTATAACCGTACACTTTGTTTGTTGACTTTACTTTCTAGTACAGTACTTCCAAACAACTCTGTGCCGACATGCATTGGAAATTTCCACTAGTGAAAAAGATAGGACATATTCCACCCCGGTTCGAACCTGGTAAAGGAAATTACACGCTTCACTCGACATGACACTGACGGTAAAGACGTGGGACGCTTTCCCCACTGTGCACTCACTTACAATACGACTGACATCCCAACAATGAATTTTTCCACTACGTTAGTTGCTAGAGCTGATGTTTGGTGGTACTGTAAAACAACCACCCTAAGGCCTACCCTGCCCAAGAATTGGAAGGGCACATGCGCCCTTGTAGTACTTACTATGCCTGTAGCTATAATCCCCTTACATGACAATACAACTCACCATAGACGCAAGAGATCAGCTTCTGTTCCTGGCAGTTTTGACAACACCATTTACATTGATGCTATTGTGGTCCCTAGAGGGATCCCTGATGCATTCAAAGTGAGAAATCAAATTGCAGCAGGCTTTGAGTCAGTTTTATTTTGGTGGTCTACTATTAACAAGAATGTAGACTGGATCAGTTACATCTATTACAAGCAACAGTGATTCATTAATTACACTAGAGATGCTATTACAGGACTAGCTGACTTCTGGAGAGGCTCATCGACACGTCTGATGATGACTTCTACCGAACAAGGTGATGATGACACATATGATGATCTACCCGATCTGCCCTGGACCCCAACTGCATCTGACTGATCACACCCATGACTACGGACACTTGTTTGTGCGGGAATGATTTGTACTGGTGACCTCTCGCCCCGCCCACAATGGTCCCCTCTACGTGCAGTAAATTCACTGGGGCAGAAGATCAAGATTTCACACTGTCTGTAACTGTTTGTGTTGTTTGTATATATGTGTTTATTAATTACATTTACTCACTACTTATACAGTTATTTACTCTGCATCATTTACTTTATTAATCATATCTTACATCATTTGATGTTTATTATAGGTTAATCTCAATTACTCTTTGTGTGCTTTCCCCTGTAGTGCCACTTCCTTGTGTTTGATGATCCTAAGAAGTTATTGGCAATTGCTGATTTCTTTTGATGCCTTATGAGTCTGACTTGCTTATTTTGGTTAAGATTGGTTGCCTGGTCCCAAGGAGTTGGGGCCTGGACACTGGTTATTGCCCTGGGGCTGAGATAGGACCGGAAGGGTCCACCTAGGGGCCGGAAGGGTCTCTTTATTTGGGCTATATGGCTTTTTTGGAACACCTGGTCTCAGGTGAGTTTTAAGTAGCTCACTTTTTTTGGGGTCATAAGGCTTCATATGACGGGAAGGACCGATTAAGCTGTGCCCATATGTCTCGCCCATTTCTTAGAAGTTCGTCAGACTCGTGATCTGGTCTTAAAAATTTACTTTAATTATGAACATTTCGTTTATTATTATTATTATTATTATTATTATTATTATTATATGGGGTCTGGGAACACAGGTTGTGGTTACTTTCGTTGGACAATAGTTG
Organism: Colossoma macropomum; assembly: GCF_904425465.1. Taxonomy (NCBI): domain Eukaryota; kingdom Metazoa; phylum Chordata; class Actinopteri; order Characiformes; family Serrasalmidae; genus Colossoma; species Colossoma macropomum. The sequence goes on from NW_023495723.1 coordinate 926,518, forward strand.
TGTAGTGCTCTTATTTTGTAGAGGGAATGTGGGTTAATCATATAATTTGGAAAAAGCGGGTAAAATATGGGTAAAATGATTTTGAGAAACGATTCGTGGGGTTTGATGTGTACTATGTTTAATCCTTTTGACACATACTAATACTAATAAGTAACCTTTGATTTTCATATACTTTTAAACATATTACATCTATTGTGTGTTATGCATGCGAAATAATCAAATATTTGTAAAGGTCATGGTGAGGACACCATGAAAGGGGGGAATGTGGTATTGTAATGAATATATTACTATTATAATCAATAAGAAATCCATAATCATATGTTAAAAAGTTGATTAACAAAAGTGTATTAATCCTCTCACTAAAGATAGGCCTTGCTGTGTGTAGGTTAGGGGATTTTCTCATGAGAAAGTCCCTGAAGTTCAGAAGCATCTAGAAGGCAGTGTACTTTGTTGTGAGGGCAAGCTGACCCCCAAAGAGTGAGGTAAGCTGATAGGGAACCAGTCATAATCAGTTTTGGAACCAGTTTAATAAGGCAAGAGCTAATTGGTAGCCTTGGTAGGATGGGGGCAGCCTGGGATAGCTGAGCATGGAAAGCTTTTAAAAATAAGGACAGGTGCAGTTGGAAATAAGGGTTTCCAACTGAAGTGTAGACTTAGGAAATAATGGGAACCAAAATGAAATGGGAAAAGGTGAGAGGGAGGGGGCGAGTGTGTGTGTGTGTGTGTGTGTGTGTGTGTGTGTGAGTGTGTGTGTGTGTGTGTGTGTGTGTGTGTGTGTGTGTGTGTGTGCAGCACATTAGAGAACTTCACTTTCACATTCATTTTACAGTGACGTCACACTCATTTCTAAGAACAGCTGATGGGGGCAGTTTGGCCTGAACAGGTCATATGAGACTGAGATCTCAGTGAGATTAAGGCTGTTTCTTTAAGGTACAGTTCACTCCACTTCTTCACCAGATAGTTCTTTACAGATGGTACAGATGTTGAGTTACTGTCTTGCTGAATATTGACAGGCTGTGTATCGAGCCTTAATCATGATGTAATGACATCTGAAGTGAGGCTGAGATGATCATGCTGTCAGTCACACCGAGAAACAGGATGAAACAGAAACAACAGCAGGAAAGATCAAATCTATGGCTGAGAAACTCATCATGAGAGCGAGAGAGCTTGTAAACTCTTGTGGAAGCTGCCAGGTATAAATTCACAAGTCCTAATGTGTCTCTGATGGGAAACAGTGAAGCAGCAGCTCCAGGACAGAGACAGTGTTCAGCAGCCTGACAGACCTGACACACTTTATGAACAGTGTCTGGTCTTAGAGCAGTTCAGCTCATTATCAGTGCTAGATGTGTGCTGTGACTGAGTGAGTTTGGCTGACGAACACTAATGTATAAATGTACTGCACTGTAATGTGTTTACTGTTGTGTTATATGTCATTATATTCAATATTGTGTGTTTCTGTACTGTGAATGTATTTAGAACATTCTTCTGCCTATTCTTGTTTATGCCTACATGGTCATATCTGTCACACCTGCCACTTGTCATGTATAGGCTGAGCCTAATCTTGGCATCAGTCCTGCTATAAAACTGCATCAGCCCAGTGTCTTACGGGCTGGCTAGGTGTCTGGTACCTGCGCGCAAACGAATAAACTTCACTTAACATCTGGTGAAAGTTCTGCTCTATTCTGAGAGAAACAGCTCTGTTAATGCAAAACTTTCTGCTCTCTTTCTCCTTCTCTTTTTATCTCTCTCTCCCTCTTTATCTCTCTCTTTTCACTGAGTAAAACTTGGTGAAGAAACTTCAAAATTTACTCTCTGGCTGGTGTCAAAAAGTTAGTTTTCAATAAATTGTGCATAGGCAAAGGATTGAAGAACATATTTAATCAGCTAAGAAATTAGTGAAAGAATCAATCTTCATTAACATTTTAAATCTTCCTTCCTGGATCGGGGCCCCCTTCCTGGATCGGGGCCTTGTCGTGGCGGAAGGGCTTGTGTGGTCTAGGGATCTTCAGAGCTAAGTCGTCGGGAGCAACATGCTCCTGGTAGGGTCTCCCAGGGCAAACAGGTCTGGAGTGAAGACCCAGACTAACTCGATCCAAAAACCTCCATGAAAAACGGGCATAGAACATCGTGTACCCTGCCCGGGAGAGGGTCACCGGGACCTACCCCTGGAGCCAGGCCTGGGGGTAGCGTCCCTCAGCGAGCGCCTGGTGGCCGGGCAGCCCACGTAACCCGGCCGGGCTCAGCCCGAAGAGGCAACGTGGGGGGACCATGTGGGCCCACCACCCGCAAGGTCCAGCATGGGGGAGTGGTGCAGTGCCGTACAGGCAGTGGGAGATTGCAGGGGGGCCCTTGGTGGCCTAGGCCCCTGCGACAGAAACTGGCTCTTGGTACGTGGAATGTAACCTCACTGGGGGGGAAGGAGCTGGAGCTTGTGCGGGAGGTTGAGAGGTACCAACTAGATATAGTTGGGCTCACCTCCACCCACAGTATCGGCTCTGGAACCAAACTCCTGGATAGGGGTTGGTCCCTCTCCTACTCCGGGGTTGCACAAGGTGAGAGGCGCCGGGCGGGTGTGGGGATACTCACGAGTCCCCGGCTGGCGGCAGTACAGTTGGAGTTTGTCCCGGTGGACGAGAGGGTCGCCTCAATGCGTATTAAAATCGCAGAGAGGAAAACTCTGACTGTTGTGTGTGCTTATGCACCAAACAACAGGTCGGAGTATTCGGCCTTCTTGGAGCAAGTGGGCGGGGTTCTGGAAAGGGTCCCGACTACAGACTCCATAGTCTTACTGGGAGACTTCAATGCTCATGTTGGCAATGACTGGGAGACCTGGAGAGGCGTGATTGGGAAGAACGGCCTGCCCGATCTAAACCCGAATGGTGAATTGTTATTGGACTTCTGTGCCAGGCATGGATCGTCCATAACGAACACCAAGTTCGAACACAAGGATGTTCATAAGTGTACATGGTACCAGAGCTCCTTGGGTCAAAGGTCAATGATCGACTTTGTTGTCGTTTCATCTGACTTGGGACCATATGTTCTGGACACTCGGGTGAAGAGAGGTGCTGAGCTGTCAACTGATCACCATCGTGGTGAGTTGGATCAGATGGCAGGGAAGACTGAGGGTTAGACCCGGTAGGCCCAAGCGAATAGTGAGGGTGTTCTGGGAACGACTGTCGGAGGCCCCTGTTCGGAATGATTTTAACTCCCACCTCCGGGAGAGCTTTTCTCATGTCCCAGAGGAGGTAGGGGACATAGAGTCTGAATGGACCCTGTTCAAAACCTCCATTGTGGAAGCTGCCAGGCGCAGCTGTGGCCAAAAGCTTGTTGGTGCCTGTCATGGCGGTAACCCAAGAACCCCCTGGTGGACACCGGTGGTGAGGGAGGCCGTCAAGCTGAAGAAAGAGGCCTTTAGGGACTGGATGGCCCGAAGGACTCCCGATTCAGCAGATAGGTACCGACATGCAAAAAAGGTGGCAGCTGCAACGGTGGCAGAAGCAAAATCCAGGGCGTGGGAGGAGTTTGGTGAGGCCATGGAAAAAGACTTTCGGTCGGCCTCAAGGAGGTTCTGGACAACTGTCCGGCGACTCAGGAGTGGTCGGGGTGACTGCGCCCAGGCTGTATTCAGCAGGGGTGGAGAAACTCTGACTTCATATGAGGATATTGTCGGTCGGTGGAAAGAGCACTTTGAGGAACTCCTTAATCCGGGTGACATGCCTCCCTCACGGGAGTCAGGGCCAGAGGCCTCTGGCGTGTCAAGCTCCATTTCCCTGGTGGAGGTCACTGAGGTAGTTGGCAAGCTCTTCAGTGGCAAGGCACCGGGGGTGGATGAGATTCGTCCAGAGATGCTTAAGGCTCTGGATATTGTGGGGCTGTCGTGGCTGACACGCCTCTGCAGTAGTGCATGGACCTCGGGAACAGTACCCTTGGACTGGCAGACCAGGGTGGTGGTCCCTATTTTCAAGAAAGGGGACCGGAGGGTGTGTGCCAACTATCGGGGTATCACACTGCTCAGCCTTCCTGGGAAAGTCTATGCCAAGGTGCTGGAAAGGAGACTTCGACCGATAGTTGAACCTCAGATTGAGGAGGAACAATGCGGATTCCGTCCTGGCCGTGGAACAATGGACCAGCTTTTCACCCTCTCACAGATTGTTGAGGGGGCATGGGAGTTTGCTAACCCAGTCTACATGTGTTTTGTGGATTTGGAGAAGGCTTACGACCGTGTTCCCCGAGATATCTTGTGGGAGGTCCTCCGGGAGTATGGGGTGCCGGGGTTACTACTCCGGGCCATTCAATCTCTGTACGCCCGGAGTGAGAGCTGTGTTCGTATACTCGGCATTAAGTCGGACTCTTTCAGTGTTAGCATTGGACTCCGCCAGGGTTGTGCCCTGTCTCCACTCCTGTTTGTGATATTCATGGACAGGGTGTCAAGGCGTAGCCGGGGTCAGGAGGGCATTATGTGTGGAGGCCGGAGGGTGGCGTCTCTGCTATTTGCAGATGATGTTGTTCTTTTGGCTGGATCACATGGATGCCTCCAGCGCACACTGGAGCGGTTTGCAGCTGAGTGTGAAGCGGTTGGTATGCGGATCAGCACCTCCAAGTCTGAGTCCATGGTCTTAGCCCGGAAAAGGATGGTATGCCCACTCCAGGTAGGGGGAAAGGACTTGCCCCAGGTGGAGGAGTTTAAGTATCTCGGGGTCTTGTTCACGAGTGATGGGAAGAAGGATCGTGAAATCGACCACAGGCTGGGACAAGCGGCAGCAGTAATGCGGTCGCTGTACCGGACTGTAGTGGTGAAGAGGGAGCTGAGCCGTAAGGCGAAGCTCTCTGTTTACCGATCGGTCTACATCCCGACCCTCACCTATGGTCATGAGCTGTGGGTAATGACCGAAAGAATGAGATCGCGAATACAAGCGGCAGAAATGAGCTTTCTTCGCAGGGTGGCGGGCTACACTCTATTTGATAGGGTGAGGAGCTCGGCCATCCGGGAGGAGCTCGGAGTAGAGCCGCTACTCCTCCGCATTGAGAGGAGCCAGCTGAGGTGGTTCGGGCATCTGATCCGGATGCCCCCGGGACGCCTCCCGGTGGGGGTGTACCAGGCACGGCCTACTGGAATAAGACCCCGGGGTCGTCCTAGGACCCGCTGGAGGGATTATATCTCCAAGTTGGCCTGGGAGCGGCTTGGGGTCCCCGGGAATGAGCTGGAGGTAGTTGCGGGGGACAGGGTCACCTGGGATTCTCTGCTCTCCCAACTGCTACCGCGACCCTATCTGGACTAAGCGGTTAACGATGATGATGATGATGATGATGATGATGTTTTCATATTTTGGTCAATAACAATAGACGTGTATGAGACAGTCATACAATTATACATGTTACACGTTGTATTTTTCAGGAGACCTTAGACTACTCAGACGTACTGTCATTTAAGATGTAAATGTGAAAAGACTTTTATAAGGAGTTTTTCAACCAAGAACATACCTACCACGTCCTAAAAGTTTAGAATTTTTGCGTGCATATAGACTATCAAAAACATCGCTAGTTAGGATTTCTTCGGAATTGTTAAACTTGAGAAGCTGTGTGCTGAAAAATATAATAATTAAGTACAGGACAAATTCTATAGCTTATTGTTATAATAATATTCATGGTTAACAGAAGGCATCTATTTTTATCGGTTTCCCTTCCTTGTGGATCAATGTTGAGTGCTGATATTTAGCAAGACAGGCTTGTGAATGCTTTATGATCCATCAGGAACAGATCTCATCATGGAATTGCAGATCAGCAGCCGTCCAGACTAAGTTGAAGAGAAAAGATTCAAGTAGTTTTCTGTGACTAAACAAAATGCTCTGTGTAAACGTATGTAAAGTGCTGTGAAAAATATTTGCCCTCTTCCCAGTTTTTTTATATTTTTGCATTTTTGTGACACGAATATTCATATCATCAAACTATTTTAATATTAGACAAAGATAAACACAAGACGCTGTTTTTAAATGATAATTGAAGGAAAAATGCTGTTCAGCTCTACCTGGCCCTTTGTGAAAAAGTATTTGCCCCCTTAGCTAATAAATCAGCCAGTTAATCAAATTCAATTGACTGTTGGGTTTAATTTCACCAGCCACACCCAGGCATGATTACTGGCAGACCTGTTGAATCTAAATATCACTTAAACATAACTTGTCTGGCAATGTGAAGCAGACTAGACGTTTTTAAAAAAGCAGCACATGATGCCACATTCTAAAGAGATTCAAACACAGATGAGAAACAAAGTCATTGAAATCTGCCAGTCTGGAAAGGGTTACAAAGCCATTGCTAAGGCTCTGGGACTTCAGCATTCCACAGTGAAAGTCATTATCCATGAAGAAAATTTGTAACAGTTGTGAAACTTCCCAGGAGCGACTGGCCTACGAAATTTCACCAAGAGCGCATCAACTCATCTAGGAGGTCAAAATTAACCCAGACAAACATCTAAAGAACTGAGGGCCTCACTTGTGTCAGTTAAGGTCAATGTACACAATTCCACAATAAAAAAAAAAGAAATTGGGCAGAAATAGCATCCATGAGAGATGCAAGGCTCAAACCACTCCTGACTGAAAAGAACACAAAGGCTCATCTAGATGACCCCCAAGACTTTTGGGATAATATTTTGTGGACTAATGAGTCAAAGCTGGAACATTTTGGAAGACATGGGTCCTGTTACATCTGGCAGAAAGCTGACACTGCTTTCCACCATAAGAGCATCATACCAACAGTCAAACATGGTGATCTGAAGCCTTAAGGTTTTGAAGTGGCTGAGTCAAAGTCCTGACTTGAATACCATTGAGATGCTGTGGCAAGACCTTAAACTGGCAGTTCCCTCCAGTGCAGCCAAATTAAAACAATTCTACACAGAAGAGTGGGACAAAATTCCTCCATAACAATGTAAAAGATTCATTGCAAGCTGCCAAGGGCGAATGATACGTGGAATGATCATTTAAAAGCTGCATTTTGTTTACTCATGTTGATTTATCTGATATTAAAATTAGTTGGATGATCTGAAACATTTAAATGTGAAGAATTGGCAAAAATAAAAGAAATCAGATGGGGGCAAATACTTCTTCACATCACTGTATGTGAACTCAAGAAGAATATTTTTATTAGACTTCCAAAATTAGGATGTAGAAAGAGATTTTTAAATGGTGAAAACAAAATAATGTTTAATACTGTAGTGTTTTGTAGTTACAGCTGTGATCAGTGAGCGTCTCTGAGTCAGAGCGGCTCCTCTACAGCTGAGGGAGGTTTTGAACGGCTGTTCTCAGATCAGTGAGCGTCTCTGAGTCAGAGTGGCTCCTCTACAGCTGAGGGAGGTTTTTGAGCGGCTGTTCTCAGATCAGTGAGCGTCTCTGAGTCAGAGCGGCTCCTCTACAGCTGAGGGAGGTTTTTGAGCGGCTGTTCTCAGATCAGTGAGCGTCTCTGAGTCAGAGCAGCTCCTCTACAGCTGAGGGAGGTTTTTGAGCGTCTGTTCTCAGATCAGTGAGCGTCTCTGAGTCAGAGCAGCTCCTCTACAGCTGAGGGAGGTTTTTGAGCGTCTGTTCTCAGATCAGTGAGCGTCTCTGAGTCAGAGCAGCTCCTCTACAGCTGAGGGAGGTTTTTGAGCAGCTTTTCTCAGATCAGCGAGCGTCTCTGAGTCAGAGTGGACCAAAGAGAACCAGTATGATCATCATTGTGCTGTGTGTCTCTGAAAGGACTGAAGACTGATCAGCTCTGCAGCTCCTTTAGTGCTGCTGCCCTCCAGGATGTGAGTTTAATATCCTGAGCTGACTGTCAGTGTGTCAGTCACAGTGCTGTGCGTTTAATAGACTAAGCTGATGTTAAAGACACTCAGTTTATAGACTAATAATGCTGATTAAAGACTTATGGAGTCTGAAATGGATCATGATGGGACGGTATTGTATAAGAACAGGTTCTGTGTTGATTCTGAGGGATGAAATGTGATAAACAGTGTAATGAGTGGATCACTGAATGAAGCCCAGCTGATTCTCCTGTGGTCACTTTTCTGGCCTCTTTTCATCAGCATCAGTCTCAGACTCTGTTCTGTGGCTGTAATAATTTACAGAAACAAAAATACAGAATATAAGACTCTTCAGAATAGAAAAAAGCTCCCTGCATGTAAAAAGTAGACCCACAGGCACAAACACACCACATGTTAGGTTACATCCATGTTCAGAGGTTTTAGAGTATAGATTATGAAATAATACAGGTAAGATGGGAGGACCTGCCCCAGGAGGAGGAGTTTAAGTATTTTGGGGTCTTGTTCACGAGGGATGGTGAGATCGGCCGCAGGCTGGGACAGGCGGCAGCAGTAATGTGGTCACTGTACCGGACTGTAGTGGTAAAGAGGGAGCTGAGCCATAAGGCAAAGCTCTCTGTTTACCGGTCAGTCTGCATCCTCACCTTCACCTGTGGTCATGAGCTCTGGGTGTAATGACCAAAAGAATGAGATCGCAGATACAAGTGGCGGAAATGAGTTTCTTCACAGGGTGGTGGGCTACACTCGATAGGGTGAGGAGCTCGGTCATCTGGGAGGAGCTCAACATAGAGCTGCTACTCCTCCACATTGACAGGAGCAGGTTGAGGTGGTTCGGGCATCTGATGAGGATATTTTTTTAAATAATCACAGGCCCAGGACACAATCACAGGCCTGGGCCTTTAAACTTTATTTACTTTATGTATTACTGTAATTCAATATAGTTACAACTAAGTCTCTGTGTGTATGTGCTTTTCTCCTTCAAAGACATTTTAATACTTATTTGGAACAAACAGGTTCTTCTCTGTGTGTGTTTCTCTTAGATGAGGCCTACTTGGTACACACTACTACAATTTGCAACACACTCAGGGTCACCAACAAACACACACACACACACACACACACACATACACACACACACACACACACAGGAAGAAGGCTGCACATGCGCAGAGAGACATACAGTATAATATGATTAGTTATGATTAAAATCATGTCTTATTTTAAACCTAAAAAATCTTCCACATGATCTAAAACTCTCCCTCACTGTTACAGTTTGTTAATGTGTTCTTGTGTTTACATGTGTGGGAGGAAATGCAGGTCAGCTGCCGTGAGGCACTCTAATAAATGCAATAGAGCAACTGAACCAAAACCCTTCCGGCACACTGGGAATTCTCCTGATGCTCCTGAATCCCCACTCCGGAATTGTACAGCAGCGTTATTAAATGTATGTGACAGTACAGACCATAATAGATCTAAGCTGAATTAATTGAAGAGTGACTGTCTCCAGTTCTGAGAGTGAAATGTGTGTTTGAGTAAAGCAGCAGGACTTTAACCAGGATGGAGTAGATGGACACTGACTGGAGCAGACAGGGACACAGTGGCTCCATCAATATATGATCATATATATGTTTCCCACAAGACTGATACAAAACATCTACAGCATGTTTAGAGGAGATGTTGATATAAAGTGTTGATGGAAATCAGAGATGTGAGAAAATCTAAAGCACTGTTGGTTCTGCAGTAGTGAGTGTTTCCCCACATCCCACACACACATCATGTGTTCAGCTCTAGATTCCACCACACTCAGGTTCACACCACCAGGGATGTAGTGGGGGAAAAGGAGCATGCTCCAACAATCTGCAAAACAAAAGTGTTTTAATATTTGAATGAGAATAATTTTGTGAAAAGCCATTGATAGACACAAGAATGTTTACATGAAACATTACATTATTTTATTTTCTACTTC